>NC_079163.1:80399751-80699828 GCF_947563725.1 Argiope bruennichi
TGTTTCAAGTTTTATAAAAGTACATTGTGGCATTGACCACTAGGATAGCCTTTTAAGTTATGTGTTTAATTACTTATATCAAGACATATTTTAAATTTGTAATTGGATATAGAAAAGATGCATTTGGTTTAGGTTTATAAGTACTGAACATCTATAATTTTTTTTAAAAATTATGTATGTAAAAGAAACAATAAAATTACTTGATTTCTAATATATCATCATTTGAATTTGTTATTTACCACATCAATGAATTATATTTTGAAAATCTTCTTTTTAAAAAAATATCTACTTTGATCTGCTATTTATTTTGAATTTGGTGCAGATTGCTCAATATTCCCAAGATTAAATTTTTATAATAAATTAATAAATGCTTAAATGAAATGAAGTTTTAATATGTCAGAAATTGTAAATGCTAAGAAAATATTATCCTAGAATTTGCTTTAAATCTGTTCTGTAAAAATTAAGTCTTTACCTACTTAATATGTTTTCCCCATCTGAATTGATCACATGTTTTTAAAATGGGAACTTCCTTTATTTATGTGTATATGAAATGTTCACTATTTATTGTGAAACATTGGTGCTTTTGTATATGACCAAGAATGTGAATTTAGTCCGTATTTTATATAATAAATCAATGTATATTATATTCCAGTCAATATTAAATTCTTATAAAATGATTTTTAAAAAATAGACAGATTACAGTGGTATCAGAATGGTGTAAAACCGGTTATGTCTTCCTTTTTTTCCTTCCTCGCAACCATTTGTTTAAAAGTGGGTTCAAAGGAAGTCTAGGTGTTGAAGATAAAATATTAGTATATTTCTTTCATATGATAAAGCCAATAAAAAATATGAAGTATAGTTATTCCTGCCTGGTATCATGTCAAAATTGTCTTGTTTAGGTTAGTTATATTAACTTTGAATCAGTGACTAATTTGAAATTCTTGGTGAAGCATTACTGTCGGATATCATTAAAAAATATATAAAAGAAAAAAAGTTTTTCAAGCTAATAAGAAAAAAAAAAAACTGGCTTTGGTTATTTAGATAGATGTACAGTTGCTTCTATCAAATAATTTCTTTTTAAACTTATAACAAATTCATCCCCCCCCCCCCCCCCCGCATCTAATTATATGTTTTGTTTATGTTTGCTCATGAGTTACGAACTTAAAAAAAAATTTCATTTATGCTTACTGCTGAAAAGATGAATTTGCTTAATTTATAATATATTATTTTGTTATATGCTATTTCTTATCAATGACTTACAGTTATTGTAAAAATTTTCCTTTTAAACTGCAGCGTATAATCATATGAATTTGGCATTGTTCCATTATGTGGGATTTACTGCATCTAGGAATTAGTTAATATGAAAATTTTCCTTTTAATTTGTAATATGCTTTTATGTAAATTTATATCATTTTCTTATGAAGTTTACTTCACCAATGAAATACAATTCTTATTGAGAAAGTTTTCCTTTTAATTTACAATATATCTTCACCACCGCAGCTACAGATTTGGCGTTTTATGCACTAATGCGCCAATAAAGAGCAATCCTGTTGTTCGCACACAACACTTAAAAACCGCAAAATCTGTAGCTGCGGTGGCGTTAATACGTAAGTGCCCTTCCTTTTAATTTGCAACATTTTATTATATGAATTTATGGTTGACTTGTACTTTAGTGTGTTCCCGAGTTTGTCATCAATATGGTAACCCAAGGAAATGATCTTCCAGCAACCCTAATGCTGTTTTGTTTACTACTTTTTACAGTGGTTGAGTTGTACATGAACTACAACTAGTTTATGAAAAATGTTAAATTAAATATAAAAAATATCAATTAAAGATTTTAATTTAGTTCTGTATTATAATTTTAAAAAATTGTATTGTTAATAAGACATTGTAATGTTATTTTTAATATGAATACAAACAGAAAATATTTATTCTTTTTCAATCCTTAATTGTCAGTTTACTGGAAATTTTCCCTTTTAATTTGTGAAGCATCTTCGTATGAATTAATGTCATTGTTATATGTTATGTGTTTTACCTCAACAAGTTACAGCTAGTGTGAAAAATTTCCTTAATTGTAATTCGTCATGTGAATTTATCATTGTTCCATCTTAAGATTTACTACCTCCAAAGAATTAGTTATTGTGAAAATTTTCCTTGTAAATTGTCTGTGTGAATATATATTCCTTCCATTGTTCCATCTTGTGGGATTTACTTCGCCAGTAAAATACAATTGTTATTCCGAAAATTTTTCTTATTTATAATCTCTATGTAAATCCTTGTTACTGCTCCATCTTGTGTATTTTACCTTATTAATGAATAACAGTTATTGTGAAAATTTTCATTTTAAACTGCAGCATATATTCATATGAATTTGGTATTGTTCCATTTTGTGGAATTTACTGCATCTAGAAATTAGTTAATATGAAAGTTTTCCTTTTAACTTGTAATAAGCTTTTATGTAAATTCATATCATTTTCATATGTGGTTTACTTCACCAATGAAATATAATTCTTGCGGAGAAAGTTTTCTTTTTAATTTGCAATATATCTTCATGTATATGTATGATAAAGTTCCATCTTATTTGATTTGCCCCATCAATGAATTACAGTTATTATGAAAAAAATTCCTTTTAATTTGTAATATGTTATTGTATCAATTTATGGCTGACGTACTTTAGTGTATCTCCGAGTTTGTCGTCAATATGGTAACCCAATGAAATGATCTTCCAGCAGCCCTAATGCTGTTTTGTTTACTACTTTTTACAGTGGTTGAGTTGTACATGAACTACAACTATTTTATGAAAAATGTTAAAGTAAAAATAAAGAATATTGATTAAAGATTTTAATTTAGTTCTGTATTATAATTAAAAAAATTTTTATTGTTTATAAGACATCGTAATAGTATTTTTAATATGTACAGAAAATATTTATTCTTTTGCAATTCTTAACTGTCGGTATACTGGAACATTTTCCCTTTTAATTTGTGAAGCATAATCATACAAATTAATGTCATTGTTCCATGTTATATGTTTTACCTCAGTGAGTTGCAGTTATTGTGAATAATTTCTTTAATTGTAATTCTTCATGTAAATTTATCATTGTTTCATCTTAAGATTTACTACCTTAAAAAATTACAGTTATTAAGAAAATTTTTCTTTTAATTTGTAATTTGTGTGTGTAAATATATATTCCTTCCATTGTTCCTTCTTGTGGGATTTACTTTAACAGTAAAATACAATTGTTATTCTGAAAATTTTTCTTATTTATAATCTCCATGTGAAACTTTGTCACTGCTTAATCTTGTGTATTTTACCTTATTAATGAACAATAGTTATTGTGAAAAATTTCTTTCCAATTGTAATATGTCTTCATGCAAAATAATGTCATTGTTCCATCCTATGTGGTTTACTTCATCAATGAATTAAAATTGTGAAAACTTGCTTTGTGTGAATTTGTCATTATTCCATTTCATGGGGTTTATCTCATCAATGGATCACACATGTGATTGAGAAAAATTTCCTTTTAATTTGTGAAGTATCTTCATGTACATTAATGTCATTGTTTCATATTAAATGTTTTATCACATCAATGAAATGCAGTTATTATGAAGTATATCCTTAGTGGTAATATGTCTTCTTGTGAATTTATCATTGTTCCATTTTAAGTAATTTACACCACCAATGAATTAGTTATTGTGAAAATTTTCCTGTAATTTGTAATGTCTTTGTGTGAATATATATCATTGTTCCTTCTTGTGGAGTTTACTTCACCAATGAAATACAATTGTTATTGTGAAATTTTTCCTTCTTATCTATAATAATTTCCATGTGAATTTATGTCACTGTCCCATTTTATTGGGATTATCTCGTCAATGGATTACAGTTATTATTGTGAAAATTTTCCTTTTCATTTGTGAAATATATTCATGTAAATTTACATCATTGTTCCTTCTTAAAAGGTTTATCTCACCATCAGAGCCAGCCTTCTCTATGAAAGGTGCAAGAAGCTATTTGGGGTCCTAAATTTTTTGCAAAGTAAAAATAATAATAATAATATGAACACACATTACTATTGCATGTTTATTTAATGCGTGCTTTCGTTTTTGCTATTAATTAGTTTAGAAAAAATTACAATTTTTGAAGTTTCTTTTTCAATGCTTAGTATAACAAGAGCATTTAAGAGTTATGCACACATGCTTGACCCAAGATAATTCTCTATTAATTTTACTTTTCTGAAAGAGTGCTCAGAATTTATTGTAGTATCTGGCAATGTAAAGAAAAGATTTAATACAGTTATTACCTTTAGAAAAAAATCATTATAATCATTAATTAGTATATATTGCAATATGTGTTGAGCGTTATTTACATCCCTTTCATTCAGAATCAAATCCCGTACCCAAACAATTATTTGGTTTAGGTTTTCATCTACATCGCTATTGTAAAACATTAAAAAATTTTCTAATTCATGTTTTTCTAAAGTTTTTATGTCAGTGATTAATTTAAAATCTATCTTCTGTCTGTAGAATAACAGTATCAGTTACAGAGTTAAAAAATAACATCTAAATTTCTCTACTGGGTTTTCTATAATTTCATCTTCTGCTGTTTTGAAATATAATTTTTTGCTTTTTCTAATTCTTTTTTCAGGAAAATGTTCCGAAAGATTTAAATTGCATTCTATCAGTTTTGCTTCATCTATAAATGAATTAAATTTTGAATATTAGTTTTAATTTTATTGGATAAATTAAAAGCCTAGTCAAGAACAATTGTTTTTACTTGAAATATTTTATTGGTAGTGCTCATTTTTGACAATATTGTAAACCGTACTATTAAGCTTGAAATAAATGCCATTTCTTGTAATAAATCCTATAGACCTTTAGCTTTTGAACCGCTGAATTATTGTTATTTGCATCAATAAATTCTTTTAGGGCATTACAAGTTTGTTAAAACTGTATGTATACTGCTTTAATCATACCTATTTTGGCTTCCCAACAAGTGTTGCATAATGGTTTAAGAGTAATGTTTAAAAGATTTGTAGAATTTTTTTTTTTTTTTTTATTGTATAAGCAGAAAATAAGCAATATAAATGTTGCAATATCCAAAAAAAAAAAAAAAAATGTACATTCAATTTTGCTGGAAGTGGCAATACAAATTATTAAATTAAAAGAGTGTGATAGATAAGGCACATAAATTGTGTAAGGATTTAGAGCAATTATTCTAGATTGTACACCTTTATATTTCCCTTTCATGTTACTAATGTTGTCATATGCCTGTCCACTCACTACAATTCATAATAACTAAATCAAGCTCACTTAATATTTCCAATAGAGCTTTTGCTAGTCCTTCTCCAGTCACATCAGTTAGTTACTTCAATAAACCGTATGAATGACTTATTTATACTTAATCTTTTTTTTTTTTTTTTTTTCAAAATTTGCATGCCTAATAAAGCCTGGAGTTTGATTTTTATGGGAAATATCAGAAGTAGAATCTATTTGGATACTGTAATACATGACTACTTTTGTATAGTCTTCAATTTTGTTAAGAACTTCATTTCTTAACTGCAGGAATAATTTGTTCTTGTGATGTATGGCTAAATCATGCACCATACTATTTTTAGAATTTTTTTATTCTGTTTATATGAACTATAAGCCCAGAGTCGTATTTACTTAATAATTCGATTAAACTTAAAAAATTTCCATTATTAGGCGTTCCTATTATTTCACGGTTTCCTTGAAGTGGAGGATTCTTGCATGCTAAAAAAAGAATCGCATCTACAATTCTTTGAAATAGTGATTTAAGCCATTCTGTTTCCTTATTTATATTAACTTCATTTGTTTTATCAGAGTCGAACATAAATTTAGTCGTTTCAGTAACTCTTTCTAAGCAATAAATGAATTGACAAATGGAATACTCATGGTCTGGAATTATAGTTGATTACTTTCACTAGTTATTATAAACACCTGTAAATAGTGTAGATTTTTCATTTCTTCAGGAAAATGTACAAAAAAAGAAGAAAAAAAACTAGTCTTTCGGTGATCATTTCACCATTTTAGCACTTCTAAAAAAATAAGTAGTGGAAAATGATCTACCTTCAGCATTCTTAGCAAAAACTCCTTTGTGTTCAACAGGTCTGTTTTTAACACAAAATATTTTAAACTTATCATTTATAATGCTCGTTCATAAACCTGAATCATTTATATGCACTTGATCACATTTGTTGTTGTCATTTTTGTCGTTATTTTCTAATTCAAACCTATTTATATAAACATACAGTTCTTCAAGGATTTTCAGTTTCTATTCTTTCATTGTAAGATTATGTAGTTTGTGCAAAACTTTCTTCACCAGTTGAAGCTTGAATTGTAACTTCTGAAGTTGAAGCAATTTCATTGTGAGAATTACATCATAGAGAAGAAAACAGATATACTCACGACTTTTTGAAATTTAGTTTTTCTTTTTTTGAAACCAAGTCTTGACACCCAGAGGGAGACTTCCTTGCCATGGACATGATTATATCTAATAATATTAAGCATTTTATAGTATGAATTATCAAAGTAATAGATGCAATTTAACCTATTCAGTGAGGTAAATGGCCGTACTTTATGTTTATAATATGTTGCACACTTGCACTAAAATGTAATATATTTTCAAACTTTGCATATTTCAAAACATTTTTAATTTCTTTCTATCTTCTTTCCGTCCCTCTATTACCGTTCAGAACATTATTTTAGTTCTTAATTATGCTGGGGCCTCCATTGAATTTACATTGTTATTATGAATTTTTTTTTCTTTTAAGAAAATTCTGCTTTAGTTGATTATTTGTGTGAAATTTTGTATAAATTATTCATTATTCCCTAGATTTTTTTCATTACTGAATCAATATTTATGGAATAAATGTTGTAATTTAACAAAAAAATACTTTTGTGAATGATTATATATTCACAATAATCCAAGAAAATATTATTAGAAAATTTGCTTTAATTCTGTGATGAAAAAAATGAAATCCTTCTCTGCATAATATATGTTTTCCCATTTAAATTAATTTCCAGTGTTTTGTGTGGGAATTTCATTGTGTCATATGTACATGCAAAATTCACTATTTTTTGTGGAAAATAGATGCTGTTGTAAATAACTAGGGATATGAATTTAGTCTGTATTTTATATAATGAGAACCAAAGTATATTTATATTCCATTTAATATTCAATTCTTGTAACATGTTAACTTAAGTGAAAAATCAATAGATTGCAGTAACATTGCTTCAGAGGGCCATAAAACTAGCTATGCCACCCTTTCTTTCTTTCTTGACATCAATTTCTTTCTTGACATGATGTAGGATCCAGTTGTATTGAAGGGGTTTAGAAAAAAATCTGTGTGTTGGAAGATGAAATAGTGTATTTCTTTCATTTGATAAAGCCAACTTAAATGAGGTAGATAAAAAATAATAGTATTGACTTTGGCACAATTTATTCTAATTAATTGCTACTATCAGACTGAAAGTGCAATTGAATCCATTAATTTATAATCTAAAATTTTTGAAAAGGAAATCATTTACTGATGTTTGAATTATCTTTTCAGTAAAAATCAGTGAATCATTTCCAAAGGTTAAAAATCATATAGAATTTTATAATGTTGGAATTTAAAAGTTTTATTGAAGATATTACTTCTCATATCTGCATGTATGGAATGAAAATGTTCAGTAGATTTTATTTCACAATTCAATGAAAAATTATCATTTGTACTTTTAACATTAACCTATTAATCAACAAGAATACTGTCTACTAATATGAATAAATTTTTACTATATTATCTTGCATATTGATGCTACTCTTTATGATAAAAGCAAAATTTTGATATGTATCTCTTGCTTGTGCATGCTATAAGTCACTGTGGCCCAGATAGCTTCAGATAGTTCTGCTGATTCAAATGTTCCATCATATTCTGATTGTAACTTAATATTATAATAACTTTCCATAGTAACTCATTTTATAAGTTAAAATGCAATATCTAAATATAACTTGGTTAAATAATTACATTTATTTGATATCATGATTTTGATGCAAAATCTTCCTAAACTATTAGATGAAAGGAAATATATTTGATGAGGAATGAGCTAAAATATTCATAGTTTTCTAAAAGTGTTTTTGAAAATGTCTGAAAAATTTAATTTTTGTACTATCAAATTTTTGCATATACTACAGTTAACATTATTGACTGTTACCATATTATATATTTTGTATGCAATTCTCATCAATCGCATCATTGATTGGAGAGGGTTACTGTGAACCCCTTCTGCTTAAAATTTTCTTTTTGTGTTCTTGCAGAATTCTAATAGCAGTTCTTTGCAATGTTGTTCATGCTGTTTTTAAATGTTTATATATGTACATGTATGTCATTTAGATGTTGAAATAAAAGGTTGTGTTTTGTGAACGAGTGAGTTTTGTTATCAAATTGGTAAAAAATATGATTAACTATTCATAAAATATCAAAAATGACTATTTCCTCAAGGAGGATCTTCTTCTCTCATTCCTCATAAGCTATTCATTTTCAAAGAAGTATTTTGTCCTCATTGTTGAAAATGCTATTGTATTAAATTAAGTGAACAGTGTTAATTTTTGCTTTCAAGTGTGACAATGCAATCATTTTAAATCCAGCATTTTTATGATTGACTGTTTCTAGTCTATGCATCAGATGATATTAATCAAAAACAGGAAGTTAAACTTTCAGTACCACATTTATTTTAAAATCTAGTTTGATTTGTTGCATATGGAAAGTTGGCAAAAATGTTTGTGCATACTGCCTAAAAAGTTGCTTAGGTTTTACACTAAGCTATGCATTTATAAAATGAGAGAAAGTTTATTGAATTGTAGACTTTAAAAGTAAAGCTGAAGGGCAATCCTCTTGCAAATAAGAGTGGCAGTTTTTAGTGTAGGGATTCTGTCTGAAGAAATCTAATATTCTTATTCGTAATTAAATATTTTCTATTGCATGACAGTTCTTCGTGCAATATTGAAAGTAATCACATTTGAACTTCATGGTATTGTATAATATCTGCTCTAAAAATGTTATAAAATTGCCACAAGTAACGGAAACAAGATAGTCTCAAGTAAATCTAGACTGTTATTATTTTTTGCCTACGATATTGAATTGAAAAAAATTACTCATTACCGCTTTGTACATTTCAAGAACAGTAAGGTGTGTATTCTGATTTTGGTGAACCAAATGCATTAAGAATTATATATAACAAGCGTGAACGTCATTCCGATTTAATTTATGCGAAATGTATTTTGACCGACCAAACGACTATTCTTTAATTGCAATTTAAATCATTGACGCCATAAAACCAAACCAATGTAACAGTGGAGTATCGGTACGTTCTCAATATCGTATCATTGCATTTCCATTTCCTTAGAAACTGCAATAGAAGACTTGTATTGTTTTACAATAAGGGTCGGCTTGAAGAGTGCATAAGCAATCAGAATTCAATGCACACATTATTTGATTTCTACGCGTGTTGCAATTCTAATTTTTAATTAAATGTAAAATATATAGTAGAGATTTATGCTTATTCAAGTATTTTTTTTCAAATTGCTATTTACTGTACAGAATAAATAGCAATGTATATAAATCCGCAGCGTCATATTAATTTCAACAAGTAAAAAAGTGCTGCCATCTATTGCATATTCGAAGAGACGACCTGGTTTGCGGAATCGGATAATACACGCACAATATCCTTTTCATGTATTTTAATAAATAAGGAGATGCGGGTACCAGTATTTGGTATTGATATATATCCAAAGACCGGATCTAATGAATTGAAGTATTTCAGTTGCTTGTCTTAGTTAAAAAAAATTAAGAAAAAGAGTATAATAATGAAATTAGTGTCACTAGAAAGCAAATTTTTAAATTTTAAGAGTGCACTGAATACTCCATCTACAATTTTGAAACGAAATCTCTCTCTCTCTCTTTTAATGTAATCAACTGATATTGGTAGAGGGAATAAAAATAAAAGTTTCTGCCAAAGGAATATTTTTTGGACTTCTCAAAGCATTTTTAAATATTTATTAAAAGTCGAAAAATTACAACTTTGCCATGTAAACAATTTCAGAAAAAATTCTATCATAAATAAAATAAAAATAGTACGCCAGAAACATCCATTTTGATATTTTTTTTCCCGATACATATTTTAATCTTTTTTACCTTTTAGACGAAATTATGAAGTATTAAACAAATATATATATAATATATATTATTTGGTATACTGGGTACTACAGCATAGAGTATCTTATAAACAAAATTTAAAGTCTATAGATGAAAAATTTAAAAAGTTACAATTACGAAGTCGGAATGTCCAGTATTCCGAAACAACAGCTGTAAAATGCATTTAACAAAATTTTATCTTTTAACGTGTTGGTTTTAAGTTTTAGAACTTTCTATATTAATATAAAACATTATAAATTTTACTGATATTATTTTTTCAAAAATAAAAAAAAATTAGAAAATTGTCTATAGAAACTCATTTCTACTTTATATTATTGTGCAGTATATAAAACTGCAAATATATTTTTGATAATCTGATAGTACTTTCTTTAATATCGCTTATTTTTAATTTTATTATTTCTTAATAAAAAACGCAACAAAAAGAAAAACTTGTATTCATTTTTTTTTCTTCTAATTTTTAAAAGTAAAATGTATAATTTGTAACTTTCAGAATTTTATTGTCAATTTAGTGAATATATATTGTAAATAGCTATTCAGTAAATAAGGAAAGTTAGATAAAAACAATTATACAATGTGAAAAGTTTACTTAAATGTCTGAAAAAATAATCACTGCGAAGAGAGTATGTAAAGTACATGGTATAATTTTTCATGGAAATTCTTGAAATAATTTTTTAGTTTTTCTAGATAAAAGCACACTTTGTATTTAATATATGTTGTTAGTCTTACCTCTGTACTCAACTTAGAAATATCATATTTTCAAGATTTTGATAAATCAAAACTTGATCATGCGGGTTTGATAATCTAATATACAGAGAAATTCAAAAAAATTAAATAGTTATATCAATGTCATATTTTACATCTACAGAATTTATTATACTATTCTGTTAAAAAAAAGATTTGAATAGAATAAAAATAATAAATTCAGGTTGCAGCTTAGCAGCATTACAGCTGCTCGAAGCATGCACTGAGTGAGTCGGAATGTCCGGTATAGCAGACATACATTTTGATTTAAATATTTTTACTAACGAAAAATATGAAATACCAACAAAATTCATTATATAATGTTTACCAAATAGTAAAAAATCATCATACAAGCATTGGAAATGGCAAATAAAAGATTAAATACTAATAATAACTTAAAAGAGTAGAACTCATTTTTGGGGAAAGAATACGTGATTCCAAAAAAGTAAATAAATTAATCAATTGTCAGTCCCGCAACCAGAAATTTTTACAAAGTTAATAATAATATGAAAGTAGGGAATCAACTAAAAAAAATAGAATGGAATTCCGTCATTATTGGATAAATAACAGCTATTCAGTGTTGATGTCCGATATACCCGAGACCAGGTCTGAAGGGGTTAAAAAATATACAAAAGCTATATTTTGGTCATATATATGTATATATATTTAATATTCTGCACCTTCCCCCATAATCCTTTAACCCCGCCTATTTTTCGGAGGAATAAGTCGTAAACTCTCCCTCTGACCACTGATTGATTGTGACAGTAGCCTAATCGCTACATTGTAAAATCTTACCTACAGCAAGTAAATACTTTTTTATTTATGTTTTGTTTGGTACACAGCTGTGGTCATCTGGACACTTACAATGTACATGTGTTTCTACGAGTGGATATGGCAGACTAGACCAAAAAGATGCTAAATTAGGCTTGCGGCTTAATGTATATCGAAATAGCCCTAAGAATTGTTTCCCAACAGTAGTAAAAAATTTATTCTAATAAACTATTACTGCAATTTAGAAATGACGTATAAACAGAAGGATACGGTATTATAGCAGCTGCAACAACTTATCCCTAATTGTAGAGAAATTCAGAAATCTATCTTTCACTACCTTCCCTCCTTTTTCCCTTTCTTCTCCTGGAAGGTTTTTAAATGATGATAATGCGATTAAAGATGCTGTTGAAAAACAGAAAATTTGAAATATGACATTTAAAGTAAAAAATTGTGATGAGTTGTAATTAAACGACAATTTTCAATAATTTTCCCCCGTATTGATCGTGTATATGCTGGCGAGCCCTCACTGCGCTAGTGAATACTAAACTAAAACAATAAATTTTATTAAACTATTCACTTCTTAGTTTCTTTTACCACTAAATCTGTCTCGGATTTTTGAGCAATTGTTAGAAGCATAGAAGCACTCATCTCATGCCTTAAGATCTTGGAGGGAGGATTCAAAATCTAAACGATATGAATCACACTGCTAAAGTTATACAATTTTACACCATTGGATAAAGATAGGAGCTTCAAGGCAATTTTGAGTGCTGCCTCGTATTGGCTAAATCTGCCACTGCGCCCAATTGGCGAAAGGACGAATTACCCCCAACGGATTTAAGTGTAGCAGGCATACGTCTGATCCATCTTAAGCGAAATCTGCTACTCTCCTGTTCTGGAGCCAATATTCTACCGCACCTTTACCTTTCTAAAAGTTACTTTCACTCTTCTAAGTTTCAGTTAATTAATAAATAAATAGATAATCAATTGTACTTACTTCATTAGCGAATTTTTGACAGATTAAAAATAAAAATGACGGAAAAAATAAAAGCGTTTTATATTCACTTCGTAGATATATGTTGAGGAACATCATGATTATTTTAACCAAATAAACCATTCTAAAGCATTTTTCATGAAAGTATCTTGACCAAATATTATTGAAATCTAAATTGAGATCTAGACTACTAATTCTAAAATTCACTGTATGCAGCTTTTCGATTCTAACAATTTCTTAATTATCCTATATTGCATTTAAAATAAGTGAAACAACAAATGTTTCATAAAGAAAGAGAAAATTAATTTTATTTGCAAATCTCAAAACAAAAATTGTTGCCGTATATAAAGTTGTACTGAATGACGGCATTGTAAAATATTAAATAAAATATTAACATTAATATTGTTTATTTACGATTTTAAATGAGAAATAAAAGAATAATGTTTCTGAGTCTGAATTAAATACAACCTCTGGAACCTACGATACTTTATCTAGGTCAATAGCTCTCAGACTGAGATATATAGACATACATTTTGATAAAAAATGCAGGATTTCGGGAAATGTATTTTTTATCCTGAAATTTGAAAATGGTTTCCATTATAACTGTAAATTTTATTAATTTTTTAAAGTTCCTTTTATAATTTTCATATATTTACAGTTCAGAAATATAAAAAATAAACAGTTTTGCTCAATTTATTTTATTCTATACACCGTATAACTAGGTTTTTTTTTTTTTTTTTTAATTATAAAACTCGTGTATTCAGGTCTGCCGGAGAAAAAAAAATCTTAATACATGAATGGTAATATAATAAAATAATTTTATACGTATAAAATTAATCTCATTAAATTTTAGTTATACGGAAAGTCTTAAAATTAGTAATTTTCGTTTATTTTCGTATGTAAATAAAAAAAAAATTACAGCACTTTTTTTATCCTAGTATATATATATATATATATATATATATATATATATATATATATATATATATATATATATATATATATATATATATATATATATATATATATATATATATATATATATTGTAACTACTTTCGTGGAAGAATATATGGAGGAATAAAATATCAAACTCAAATACTTCACAATAATTCAGGATTGAAACATAAAGTGAATTTTTAGATTTGGACTGGATTTAACTTTCAAATATAGGCTGATGTAGAACTTAAAAGACCATGAGAAATTTGGCAAGTATATACTTGGTATCCAAAGTCATCCTTGCCTCTTTGAAGCATGTTCTATGATGTAGTGCCAGGTTTGAAAAAAAAATTACTTTCTCAATCATTTCGACACAAAGACGTTGTTTTTCAAACTGGCGAAACCAGCTATGATACTCCAACTTTTGGAAGGAATAATTCCATACTTCTGACGAAATAGTCTTTCAATAAACTTAACCAACCAAATTGTATAATACAGAGCATTTTCTGTTGTAATCTCATCACTTTGATGTTAACACAAAAATCAAATTATTGTAGTTCTAATGAGGATGCTCCTACATAGTCATATTTCTGACGAACAAATGAAATTTCAGAATGTCTGTCTCATAATGATATTCAATATATCATTGTGAGGGAGACATTCTGAAGTTCATTTATTTAGTTGCGAAGATACAAATTTTCAGATTTGATATATTCTTTTGTAATTACGCTGTGCTTTTCACATGTATTATTATTCATGATAGAAAACGCTTTCAAAGTTGATTATTTAGTTTTGATAATGGCACAAAAGTTTCGAAGACACATGAAGGAGCTTTATCTTTGACTTAAAAACAGTAGTTATTCCCTCTGTTTTAACCAATATGATATGATATACAGAGCAAAAAGGTACATGAAAGAAGTTTAAGACACAAATTACTTTTAGAAGTTTTTCAGTGTGTTTAACTAGAAACACCAATGTATATTCAAAAAAAATATTATTAGAATTAAATAATGTCCTCTTTCCCTGAATTAATAAATGATTTTAAAAGTTAACTACTGCGTTAAAGATTTTTTGTTCAATGAAAAGTCATAATTAATCATATAAATTATAATAATTAAATGGGAAATTGTTTTTATATGTTTCTTTTTAGTAAAGAAGGTCCTTTATCTGATTTATCTATTTAACCCTAATTTTTCGATATCAATTAAAAATTATTTATGACAAAATTTATCTTTGCTATCTGCTCTACGTTTAAAAAACTGATTATACATGGTGAGTACAAATGATAGACAAGATTTTAAAAAATCATATTTTTGAAACTACTGCACATATTACAATAAGTAATGCATGAATTTCAAGAGAAAAATATCAAGTTTTTTTCAGTTACAAATGTTCTATGTGTGACCCTCTTGTTACACTTCATACGTCCAATCTGTAATCCAGTTCGTTCCAAACATTTTGTAATATCATTCTGTCAATGATTCTGAAACCTACACAAATGCGTTCTTTAAATTCTGGCTCTGTTTTCGGCATTGGTGGCACATAAGCAATGTCTTGTCTCAATGATTTCTTTTTGTAGGGTTATGTCAAAGATAACAGACAAAACAAAATGCTGCAAAATGTTTGGAACGAACTGGATTACAGTTTGAACGCATGCCGTGTAACAAGACGGTCACACATCGAACATTTGTAATTGAAAAAAATGTGGCATATTTCTCTTTAAATACATGTATCACTTATTGTAACATGTGCAGTAATTTCAAAAATAAGATTTTTTTTTTCACCCTGTATATTGTTATCTGAAGGAATATCCAATACATGAAAATCACGCAAAACTTATTACTTTTAAGAATAATGAAAACGCTACTGTGGCCGTAAGCAACTTAAAGGGTAATTTCCTATTTTCAGAAAATAGAATCTTTTTGCCATCTTTTTATCCTCAGAAGCTTACAGCCGGGCTTGCAAAAGGTCTATAAATGTCTAGAACACAATGGAAAGAAAACGTTAGTGGTATTAAAGCCAATTATGCTAGGGGGCGAAAAATTATACCTCAGCCCGGCCATCATTTACAGTTACCACTCATTATGGCGGGGGCTAAAAGCTGTTTTATGAACGTGCCATCATTTAACCTCGCTACGTTACTACATGTCCGTAGATCCTAAATCTCTACGCACGGCTTATTAAATGGTTTCTTTTCGCTACTAAGTTCTATTCTAAAAAAACGTCTTGCAATTTCAGACATATATGTATGCAGAGAAATATTAAATCTGCGAATGAAGAATGCTGGTACTTTAAAGCATAATGATGTATAATTTTTTTACAAATAATATCAATGAAAAGTTTTACATCAAGGTAATTAATAATATATTCATTATTGTTTCTGAAGAAACTGATAGTTTTGTTAGTTTAACGTCCCATTTTGAAACTAAGACCAAAGCAATTTGGGACCGATCTGTTAATTATGAGCTATGGTCTAATTACAACGACGATTAGTGGGCCGGGTTCTCCATTCTCTCATATCAATCTATGCTGATAGATTTGATCTGCACCGAGGACAGATATATAGCGAATTTTCGGAAGATAACTAAAGTGACCAGTTTTCTGGACTTTGACTTTTTGTCCTGTCTTGGAAAATATATTTCAGATTTAAAGCAAATATCACTGACTGCTTCTTTTTTTATTTGTCTATAAAGAGTTCACTGCTAAACAATAAAAATGTTTACTTAAAAAAATTAACATCTGAAAAATTTTCTTACGTAATGCTTATTATTCACAAAATATGGCTCCACTATTTCAGTGAATAAAGGCATTACAATTTTTATTTATAAAGATTTCTTTAAATATTGTTAAATTCAGTCATGATTATCACATGATATGCTTTATGTCAGTGGTAAAGTTACCTGACATCTTAGATTAGTCGGAATAATACTGAACTTTGACTGTTTGTCATGACTTTACACTCTACTCCCTCAATATGTACATCTTAGGTTAAAATTCAGAAAATATGTTCACCATACTTAAACCTGCGATTATTCGATATTGAAACCAATACTTATACCAGCAATTTATTAATATTTGTGATATATGTAAGATTAACGTTCCTTCAGTTTAAGATGGTTTGTTATTAGCGACCAGTGATTTAAATTCACTGATCACTAATAGCAACTAGCAATTATACACTAGTTCAAAATTTCAATTTTACTGAAAATATATTATGGAATATAATTAATACTTAATTATTAAAAAAGGTTTTTAATCTGTTTACTAATTAAGAAACTACAAATATTTGGGAAATTTGGTAACCAGGAGGATTAATGTAGAAGTTTTAATCAAAATAACAGAAATTAATAAGCACATAATTAAAAAATCGATTCTCCCCTTAATTTTTTTTAGGCATCTAAACTTTTTATATGCCAAAACTGATTTTATATAGATGATATACAGAAAGCATACGATTGAATATATTTTTATTGAGTATATATTAAGTACAGGCCATTAGATGATTACAAAAGTAAGTACAGTTTGTGAGCACAAAAAGTTCAATATTTTTCATTTCAATATTGACATATGAATTGAAAAAAAAAATTCTAAATTAGCAGTTTGATATAATCGCAGATATTTTAGAAATTTATGACTTGTGTTGATTCCTGGTTGTAAAAGTGATGCATTTGATTACCAAATAAATATAATCCATTACTTTACTTCTTCAGGGAAAGGTCCTGCCATAACAGTCTTTGCAAAAGCTGCAAGAAAAAAGAAGTGTTTATTAATATAATTTGCATTCTATACTAAGCTTTGATATAAAATGTAAAACAGTATAATGTAACATATTTTTTTTTAAAAATGTCTGGCCACCTCTGTATAGGAAATTTTGTGTATATTGAAAAATTACGCAATGTAGTTTTAAGGACAGTTATATTAATTTTCTGGTCAGCAAAATTTAATTCGCTCAGGTAAACTTATAACTTTAAAGATGCATTAACTTTTTCAAGTATCAAAAAATTTCCGAAATAGAAATAGTTAAGGATTTATCATATAGAATGATTTCAAGAACTAACGATCTTCTGCAATTAAAAGAAAGAAACACACAAAAAACAATTTGATTGAAAATATTAATAGAGAAAGTCCGTTAAAAGTGTAGAGATATAAATCGGTTTTACGGAAATAAAATGAAACAATTTTTTATTCTTTTATTTCCCTAAAGTAGTACAGTATTACTATTCTTTTACATTTCTCTTACATCCAATATGACGTAAAAGATATCAACAAAATTTTTAGTGTTACTATTATAAATTGGACTCAATCTTATTTATTTTCAAATTTTAAAAGTCACGATAAAATTCTAATTTAATTGGGATCCTGAGCGGAAAAAGTTAAACATTAAAGGATTAGGAATTGAAAAGAAGTTTTCAACCTATTATAAGCAATACAAGATTTTTGACATTTTATAAAATTGCAATTTGCATTAATGCATACAGACTAAAAGAATGTTCCATTGTAAGTTAAACTGTAGATTGCTGTCTTTTAAGTTGTAATATAATTTAACTTTACTTTCATCATTTATTTTACGAAGTAACTGCTTCTTAGTATATCTTTGAAATTTGTTTCTACAATAGTTTTCATTCATATATAAAATTATTCGTTAAAAATATTTTGTATAAATGAAATGTATAAAGTCATTTGTAAAAATGATAAAAATTAGTTACTGTACTGCAGTTAATATAGTTAATGTCTTGCAATTTTTGTATAGAATGAAGGCGATAGCTAAAAATTGTTTAAAAAACCAATTATCTGTTGTTATTTTTAAAAAATGCAATTCAATTAATTAATTTAAAATTGACATGCAAACCTTCAAAAAATATTAAATAATTTAACATTCTTTGAACAAATGGTTTTTTTTAATTCATAATATTTAATGTACTTTATTTAATTTCTTTATTATCATAATAATATTTTCTATAAGCAGCTAGAAAAATTGGCTTTGAAAATATCCTTCCAATGTTGAAATTTGTTTCAACCAATTTAAAAATCTATGACATCATGTGTAAAAACAAAGATAAAGTATTTGAGATGTAAAATAAAAGCCTGAAATCTATTTCTCGTAATTTCATGAAGTTGTCAAAAGTGTCAAAATTATTTAAATCCCTCCCCCATATAAACTACTAAATAATAATATGGAAGAATACCATAGCATTTTATTATCTATTATCTCAGAAGCAGCTATAAAAACTAAATTTATTGGTTTGTAAATTAACTGAATATTCCTTTTTTTTTATTACAATTTGAGTAAAGTATTGAATTGCTGAAAAAAAAAAAAAACTAATAATAATTTCTTACTCATCGCTGTGGACATTTGCATTTTCGAGTAATGAAACACATTAATTAATATAAATGATCCTCCTGAGCTGAATGAAAAAATGGAATTCTTCTATCGATCAGCTAATGAATTTTACGGTGATTAGATTACTGCTTTAATTAGATAAAAGATTTAAATACAAACTCATTTTATGAGCAAGTATTTGAATTTTTTATCTAATTAAAGAAGTCATCTAATCACTTCGATATTTAATCTTATTATATTTAATCTAAACAAAGCTGCTGTTTATTTCTAAAGATAACGTATTAATAATATGTTATCGATGAAAAAATGTTAATGACTTTTTTATGTCTTCTTTCTTGGGAGACAGGATAAGATTGATAAACAATCGTTGGAAGAACGAACTTGCTCAAAACTGGATACTGTAAAACCATTAGAGATGCTTATCTTATCTAAATATGGTAAGTGCGAATAATTAATTGCCAAATATTTCATTTTATTAAAAGTTTTGTTTTCTAGTTGAAGAAAATCATATAACACATGTCATAAAAATGTTTTCCGAGAATTAACGAATCAACATTATAAATTTTAAATAGATTCTTTATCTGAAATATAATTTCAAATTTAAGATTAATAGTTCAAGCGAGGGCGTACCACAACAAAAAGCATTTTTCTTTTCTAAAGACGGGCTAAACTTTACCGTCGTAATTACGACTATAGTTAACAGTTTATTTTCCCAGGAGATTATATCGCTTGAAATTATCTTGTTATATTCACATTAATGTATTCTCGAATATGTATCGCCTCCCCCGTAAATTTTATTTAATCTATTAATCTGAAATCATAGCTTTTTTTATTCAATAAGTTATCGCTAATTTGATTCAATACAAAGTTAACGGCAATTTTCACATAATTTTTAAATTTGCCCTCTCCTCTGGCTTTTGTTTTTTTTCAGATAGAATTTGTAGTTCTTCTCAATATTTCTGGAAAATTATTATTTGCTTAATTTTCTGCCTCTAATATAGACAAAGAGAATGCTTCGATTCTTATTTTAACAGAATTTTTTTTTCACAATCATTTTACAATTTAAATGTATTTAAACACGACTATTTTAAACTATGCAAGTTATGCGAGCTAAACAACGAGGTTTTTTTTTTTTTTTTTTAATAAAAAATGTTATTGAGAATAGATTTTATATTCCTCAACTCTATTAAACATTACTTTAGCTAAATAAATTTAGTGCTATTAAATTATTTCAGAAGAATTAAGTGTTTCGGTTATAATAATTATTATAGGCTCATTGCATTCACCAGACTTATTATTTTCGCTATCTCACAGCTACAAATCACTTCTCAATCTCTTTGACTAACAGCTCAAACATTGCTATGATCTTAAAAGACGACAGATGACTGCTAAACTTTTGAACTTAAAATGTTTATTTTACACATAATTTGACATTACTTAATATGCAAGCAACTATTTCTCCTTGGAAGAGCCAATGAAGCGAAGAAGGTTAAACGAAATATTTGCTTGAAGAATGCACAATTTTTTCTTATAAGGAAAAGGTTTGCAACTATCCAATTGGAAGCGAAAAAAGACAAAATGCCGCCGGAGACCATTTTTATATCAATCCTTTCTATTATTTTTTTATATTTCATGCCCTCCGGGACAGATTTAAATTTCCAATGCGTCGCATCAGCCGTGTGCATTGTACTTTTTCATAAAATCTTCTTTAAAAAATGTTATTTATTTTTCCGTATGCATGGGTTGTCTTCTTTTCTGTGTTTACATAGCATCACACTGTTTCCCTGGCTTATCACCTTCTTTCTAAATATCCGGTTGTCGGCAAGGGAGGGTAAATTAGTTTCAGATGACGCTTGAGTTCCGAAGCAAGCTGCTTTGTTATTGCAGCTGTGCGAAGATCTTAAAAACTGCAAAAATATGGCAGCGATTGCATAAATAGTTTATATGATTTATGTTACAATAGACTGAAAAGTAAATACTTTCTAAAGATACAAAAATTTCAAATACTTTCAAAACTTTTTTTTTTTTTTTTTTTTTGAAGATTCTTATATATTAACTCTAAGAATTTTCTATTGGCTCTTTCAATTTCCTGAAATATGATATAAAACAAAAACATGTTCCATAAAACTTCAAAATTGTCGTATATTTGTTTTAGAACAAATTAATTTCATTTTAAATTAAACCCATTTAGGAACTAAATAATACTCATAAATATTTATTCATATTTTTTAATATAAAAACACATACATTTTTTTTTTTTTTACTGGAGATGAATTTGATGAAAAATATATTCATTTAAGTGTAAGGGAATATCTTTTGAAACTTATTACATATTTATTAAAAAACGTTTACTTAAATAATTTAAAATAACATTTTCTATTTTTGAAGAGTAAATGAGCCACTGGATTTAAATAATTATTTTTTTCTTACTATAATAGAAACTTTTTTTTGTTGTTGTTGAAAATGAATTCTTTAACTTAAGACAATATAAAATAATGTTTTTTCATAATTTAACATCAGGTAAAAGGTATTATTGAAAAACTTAAGGACATCCAACAACATAAGCGTAATTTTGATGTAAACTATTTTTCTTAAGTTCTTTCCTTCATTTATTTATATTTATGTAGTGAAAGCGTTTGGTAAAAATGCTTAAATAGCTTTCTTTATTATAAACAGATTAACCTAAGCGAATGAATTTTTAATGCTTCATATATTGAATATCAATTGCAAAACAATTTGCTCCCTTCAAGTAGTCCTTTTCTTATAAAGGCAATACATTTTAATATAACGTATAATTCACTCAAAATTTTAAGTTCACTAAAATTTAATATTTTATAAATATTTTTAAAAATATTGAAATTAGAAAAAAAATATTGAATATTGATTATTTGTAGAAAAAAAAAAACTTTTCTTCACAGGCACTATTCAATTTAATAAACAAATTAACATCAAAATTTTGAAATTATACCGACTGATAAATCCTCAATAAATCCATCAAAACAAATTCTGTAACTATGGGCTCATTTTTCTTTCATAATTAATTATTCTTGGGTAACATAAAAACAGACAAGTTTTGAAACTTAATATATCGCCTAATATATTAAGTTTATGAAAAATATGCAATTACAAGTTTATTTTACTTTAATAATAAATCTCTCTATTTGCTGCTCCCTACTGATACCATTAAAAAAACATAGTTTAACGCTATTAAAGTAATTATCTCTGTGTATTAAAAAAAATTTGCAATTGAATATATATACACATAGCCGAATTAAATTCTGTAGACCTCAAAGCAATGCACGTTTCGGGGTCCTCTTTTCCCTCCATAATTTTCAAAATCAAATATTTTTTATTGATTTTTAATTTAATATTTATTTTATCATCCCCTGAGAAACAATTATTCTTTTTACAGTGTTTATGTATATACTTGTGTTTAATAATATAATCTTTGATTGCGAGTCACTTTCATAAAGATTGTTTTTTAACATCTTTCGTGTAATATATAAGTATATAAAGAATATAATAATATATAGTGAGAATATATATATTATTATATAAAGAAATTTTGAACAAAATGGTAAGAAAATTCCAGAGTCTTTTTTAAACGATCCAAATACTATATTTTTCCTATATACCAAATACTACAAAATTTATTTCCTTCCTAAAAAAGGGGGGGAGGGGATTAAAACTAACCTAGAGTCAAGAAAATCAATAGAATAATGTTTTAAAATTTAATTGATATTTGATTTTAATTGACATAAGTTCGAATATATGGCCTTTGTAAAGCAAATTAAAAAGCACAAAATTAAATATCTTCGAAACGCTGCAAAAAACTCAAGGTCTTGGGGGAATCAAAACTTTGTTGGGCCACTAGGCAGTTGTCTAGTTTGCTTATTTGATAATTCATCTCTCTATATAATTAACGAAACGATAAAAAAATGATCAGAATGTATTACTTTACGCACTTTTCACTCTGCAGAACTGTTGATTAATCAATGAGAAATAATCCTCAGTATGATTCCAAATGTTGAACTTTTGTGACTGAAAGTATACAACTAGCAAAATAATAATAATAAATCTGAATGAGAAAGCTAATGCCAAGCATTTTTCATTTTTCAGAACTGTTTATTTGGCAATTATCGCTGTCTACTGCTTTCTTCTCTTTCCGGAAAAAAATTTGCTGGTGATTCATGAAAAATTCTAAAACTGGACCAATGATTACGATACTTGCCATGTAAAATTAGTTTTAAATTATTATTTAAATGAAATCATTTTGTAATTTGACTATGTTTGACAAATTTGTAAATTAAATTAAAGGTCGTTTTTCTCCATTCTAGCAATTACAAAACAAGATATGAAAATGTTTTTGAATAAGATCCTTTTTAATAACCCATTCCAAAGAAAGATATGAATCGCAATGAGCATTAACTTTCGTCTAACCGAAAATATCATGCTCTTTTACTCTATGAATCACTTCAATACTTTTCTCTTTCACAAATCTTTTTTAAGAAAAGAACGTCTGCGAAAATAAGTATCACTTGCTATGCACAATCCATTTCGAAATGTCCGAAAACCAAGAGGAAATATAACTCATCGCCTTTTAAAAAATTGTTCTCCCATCCCTCCTTCGAAGAGAGATCATGATTCCTTCCCCTTACACATGCCTACTTTGTACATCTTCCAATGCATAAATAACCGAGCCACTCAAAAATGGGGTAAAAGTTAAAAAAGTTAATAAATTTTTCTCGCCTGTTTTCTGTCAACGGCAGTCTCCGGAATCGGGAAGTGTTTTCTGCTGATTCATCTTCAACTCCCCCGCTTCGATTAAAATAGCGTCTGAAGCAAGTAAAATGTTGCATACTTAAAATGCAGAGATGGTTTGTGAAGAAATGTTCCTTCCGCTCAGATATTTTTAGTAGGGGCAGCCTTTATCCAAAACCCCTCAAAGATTAAAAGTTTGGATGCCTTCCAAAAATATTAAACACCGAAAGGTCGCGTCTTTCGATCACCGAACATGTTTCGTAAAACGTCCGAGAAACTTTGGAAAATAATTCTTCCTATCGTCATCAGAAAGAAATTTTCATAGAATTTTATCTATTTTGGCCTTTATTTTTGAATTACACTGATTTAAAATACGAATATCAAAAAGCAATGAAAGGTAATTCGATATAATATTCTACGTGGACTTAGGAAATTAACTGAGCATTCCCGTGTTGACGACATTACTCCCCCTCTCCTTGAAAGCTATATAACTGCTTCAGACAAAGAAATAAAAGGCTCTCAGTTTGTTAACGTAAATGATATGATATCGAGTTATTAGCTACTTACTCTACATTTAAAAAACTCTTATAATAAAGATACTGTTGAAACGACTTGAATGTAGATACTATATAAGAAATTTGTTTTTTCAGTCACATCACAAATACTACACCATATATTGAATGTGAAAGGATTAATTTTATCGCGTTATTCACTATATAGAAGGTGTTTCTATGAGTCATATATTTTGTAAATCAAAAATATATCTTGAGAGATTTTTAAGGATCTTTCATCTTCCCTGCAGTTAATGCAACTCATTGATGTAATAAGCTCAGTAATTTTGGCTAGGTGAGATAAAGCGATTACTAGCATATAACAATTTTTGCGCCTATAATAATTTTACAGTGATGAAAATGATATTTCCTCTACTTTTCTAAATAAAGGCACCTTATCTACACCACTGAAAGAGATGTTTCAGGCTTGCTTCGGTTTAGCTTTTCTTTCTAGTAAAGTAATTTCAATAATTTTTTATAAACTAGTTTATAAATAAGTTACTTTTTTGTAATTGATTTTTAACTATGCATTGCCTATTACATATTTCCTCATTCTATTTACATCTTTAAATAAAATCTATGTTGAAGGCAGCGCAAAAAAGTTCAATAATTTAGATGAAAAACAGAACCATAAAAATGTAGCTATTATTAGCATTTAAGATTTAGATAGGATGAGCCATTATATAAATAAAATGAGCCATTCGATTATTGTTAAATAATTTAAATGAAATTTCGATACCAATCATATGACCTTTGAATGACCGACGATTTGAATATGAATGAGATTGCCAATTTGGTCAGGCATTGATTAATAAAAAAATCGAGTAAAATGTGTACCTTGAAAATTATATTTGGCATACAAAATGATGAAGGAAGAATTTTGTTGATAAGTAATGGAAGTATTTTAAACAAATGTATATTATCTTTATCAGGAACTTAACAATTAAGATAATGAAGTAACAGAAGGCATTTATTTAATAAAATATATTTGATCATGAAATAAGAAGAACGTTAAGATTACATTTGGGAATAAACGGAGAATTATAACGGTGGATGAATATTTTATTGAAGAGGGGATTTTTCTGTATATTTCATTCTCTCTGTGTTACTTACAGCAATGATTTTGAGAAAATTTTCAAATGCATTTAAAAGTTCAAAAATATTGGACACGAGTAAATTTAGTAATATGTTGCTGTTAATAATATAAATGAAACTATATGTATATAAAACCAAATCTCAATATATGCTTGTAACTCATATCTATTATCATATAAAGCAGCAGAACTTAGAAATAGAGGAATTTTTCAACGTTATAAATGCACCATGAGTACTTACGTTCATATTTAATGAATCCATCATCATCTTCTGTTCCACCGCATGATCTCAAGATGTCCTCACATTCAGCATCATTTAAACGTTCACCTACAAGAAAAATAAAATTGCCATGATAAAATTAAAATAATAATAAAGAATTATTTTAGATATGCGCTAAAAATTACAATGATTCTAGATTTTCAAGGATTTTTATGGTTTATTCTGGGCATTCATATAATGATTATGCGTGTTTTTGAAAAATTTATTTAACGATTCACACATGTTTATGCAAAATTCTGCTCAACGAACCACGTTGTATGTTTCATAGCTGTATAGCATATACAATTACAGAAATTCTCAGATACTAATGAATTAAAAATAAGGTATTAAAAATCTGAAAAAAATCATTAAAGAAATTATATTGTAATTCACTATTTCACTATTGGGTATTTGTTGGCATATGGACATTTATTTCCATTCTCATTGTACACATACGACGCTAATTTTTTTATTTTTTTTATTTTTTAATGTGGATGTTAGACGACAAAGTAATATCCGAATACTCAAAGTATCAGCTAGCAGGAAATTACTTCAACAATTTCCTCAATTGATAACAGTAGCTGAAGTAAAACGCACATCATTAACTAAATGAATTCAAATGCAAGCATATGTAGGAAATGGTTTTGTTCATCATGAATAGAAAAGATTGAAAAATATCACTCAGAAAAATGATTCCACAAAATTGTTCCATATTATCCGAAATATAAGTAAGGTAATATTCTCAGAGAAAAGATAAACGAACAGGATATAACGATGCCGAACTATTGGCGCAAACCGAAACATTACTGTATCTAAACAGCAATTTTTGCAACAGCAGACCTTTTGGATACCCATATAAAAGTAGTATTACAAATGACCTTCTATCCAAGGTATGAGGTTTTCTCCTTAAACATCTCTACATAATTAATCTGGAAACATGTTTATGTAGAATAATTGTATTACTTTTTTAAAAAATAAGGTTTATATTAATCTTACATTATTCTGAGAATTCGATTAACTCTTCCTATCGACTGCAGTGGATTTTTATATGTAAACAAATAGTTCTTTGAAACTGCTATCTGAATAGATATTTGCAGTAGCCGGAAGGGACCTTCCTATCTCTGGACCAATCACAAAGGAAACCGAAGGGGATAATCTGGAAATGGGATTTTTGCATGTCGAATCAGCCTTATCAATTGATCATGCCCTATCGAATGACTGTTTACAAAGCATGATCACTAAAGATTTAATCAGAACTTTCCTGCAAATGCAATAAATCTACTAAGAAAACACGAAGTTTGCATTCTTTTAAAAGAAAGTTCGACTATCGAAATTAATCAGACAGCAAATAAACTTTAAAAAAGTTATGGGGGAAAATTACCGCATTATAGATATACTCAGTCGCATCTTAAGCCAAATATTTTTTGTCTCTAATAATCAAAACTTCCAATAATTAGGCGATTTTAAATTTGCTTCTGTTTAAGATTATTTTTTTATTATTATTACTTCTTACTGGCATGCTACTGTTTATTATGCTTGAAGACTAAAATTTAATATTCTGCTCAGATATACTACATTCTCAATCGAAATAACTATCGATTGCTATTTGTTATTCTATGAAATTTCTCTTCAACATGCAAGTTGAAATGAACATGCTTGAGAAACTTACCTAGGGAAAGTAAAACGTGGGCTAATTCTGCTGCCAGCATAGTTCCATTTTCAGCTTTATCATATACCTTCAAACCTTCCATAAAGTCTTCTAATGTGCCGACTTCTTTTTCTTTCCTAATTTGACTGTAGATTGGTAAAAATTCTTCAAAGGTGAACTTTTTTTCACCTGAAAATTAATCGCTTTATAAGTTTAGCTTTATTGAAAATATTGTTTACAAATTTATAGATTCTGAATTAATTATTCTGTTAAAATACTGAAGTAATTTTCCTAAGTTTGTTGTAAATATTACATTTATGATACGAAAATTTATAAAGAAGTCTGATTTAAAACGACATTATTAAATAAATATTCTAGAAATACAATAGGTAGGTAAAATATTCTTCGCTGACCTTTCTTTTTGGTTCCTCCATTCTTTTCTACAGTTGCAAGGGTAGGCTTACAGTCCAAAGATCTTAGAAGATCTCCGAGATCCCTTGCATCGATCTTACCTTCTCCTTCGAAATCATAGATTTCGAAATGTTCTCGGGCCTCTGTAATTTTAAACAAGAAAAAAAATAGACAAAATAAGAATTCAATAAGATTTTTAAAATTAATTTTTTAAATAGTTGCTTTAGCTACTTTGTATAATGTTGTATAGATTAAGTGTTATTATCAGGTATCGCACCGTTTCAAAACGGGATATCACTACGACACCCAGACTAAATGAAATCAAAATTTCTTATGTGAATACTATTGAAATATCTTTCTAGTATGCTGAAAGTTTTATCATTGTGAAAGTGCTAATGATGGAATATTTCCTTAAATAACTAACTTGTTCTCTATTTGTGCTCCAAAATACATTATCGTCCCAGCACGTAATAGTACAACTTCAAACTGCGATGTCGACCCAGTAAATGAAGTCGACTGTTATATTTTAAAGAAATTCATGAAAACTCTTAAAATACCAGAAAATCCACTCAGCATAGCATAAATGAATATTGAAGTTCAAGATTATATAAACCGATTTTCAGTTATGAAGGTAATTAGGATTTGGTTACTAAAGGAGCGACAGTTCCCATGCTTTGAGTACAAAATATTATAATCTGTTTTTTTTAATGCAAATGCCAATTTGATAAGAAAACCAGAAAGCATTTAGCATAAAATTATTTTCCGAAAATCCAAATTATTTTCTTATTATCTTCGTCGATTTTCGAGCATCTATGGAATAGTCATAGATTTCAAGAAGTTTTCAAGAATTCGTTCTTTTGCAAAAATCCAGGATGGTGGCAAATTCTAGTATCCATTCTTTGTATTAGCTTTTTTAATAAGTAAATAATGAATAAATATCTCCACTCTCTCATAACGACAAACAGATAAGTTTACCTTACTTGGCAGTTCCAAATGATGATTCGTTTTTGTTTCGTTTTCCTAATAATTTGACACTTTTATTCATTGTTCACTTAACTATTCTTTTACATTGTATGCTATTTTAGAAAATTCTGAGAGAAAATACTCTTTTAAATAAGCATCGCTTTCTCCCTTTCTTTCCAAAATGATGGTTGAAAGGTACTACTCCTGCGTAATAAAGCTAATGAACGTCATTTCCGTTTCTTTCTGACAAGATGAATGTTTAGTGCTTTCTTAGTCATCCCTCCGTAAAAATTTTAAGTGCAGGAAGCTTCCAAGAAAAATACAAGTAGGTGATACACCGTAAGAGAAATGACCTAGTTTTCATTTTTTTTTTCCTTTGAAATCAATATAAAATTATGAGATCTCGCTTTCCTTTTATGAGATAATTCTTAAAATTAAGAAATGTTATCTAAAAAGTAGAGAGAAATGCTCATCCGTTGAGTTAAAATCATTACCTTTCAATTCTGTTATCAGAATTTCACAATTCTCTTTACTATTCGAAGACTTTTCCTCACAGAAATTTTATAAATATATATATATATATATATATATGTTGAAGAATTCGGCATCATGACCTAGTTTTCATTTTTTCTCTTGAAAATCAATATAAAATTGTGAGATTTATCTTTCCTTTTATAAGATATTTGTTAAAATTAAAAAGTGTTAGCTAAAAATAAGAGAGAAATGCACATTCATTGAGTTAAAATTCATTATATTTCAATTCTGTTATCAGAATTTCACAATTCTCTTCCTCACTAAAATTTCATAAATATTTTTTTTTGAAGAATTTGGCATTATGTATCGATTTTTAAAGTGACTTTGTTTATTTAACTTAATTATAGGTAAATCCAACAAAGTTATTCCATCATATAAAATTTTATACATGATTTATTTTTCTTGTAGCAAATATCAAAATCGCTATAATTTACGAGCCAACAAGTGGCCGATTTTATTGAGTAAAAATCGCTTCATCTCTGATTTTTTTAAAATTAATATAGGGTTAATCAGACATATTTCAATCTAGAGAGGAAACAAATTATTCAAGCATCATTTATTGGACTTACCATTATCAATTTTAATCAGTGATAATTTTTTCCTTATAAAGCTTTGAATTATAGAATATTCCCTAAAGTATGCATATATTTCACAAGATAAACTTTATTGTAAAATTATGGCTTCGAGAAGGGGAATTTTGCCCGAAATAATTTTATATATTTTCAAATATTGCAAACGCTATTCCTGTAAAAACTTGATCTTGCCTGTTCAATGAAAAGTAATTTCAAATTTTGTAATAGTAAACTAGTATTTTCCGTTGCTTTGAAGTAGAAGATATACTAATATTTTTAAGAAAAATCAAATCCTAACCTGAGTTTTAGTGTTTTACACAAGTTGCAATATTTTTTAATTATAAAACTTCTCATTTTGCAACATTTCATTCCTAAATACCTTTCTCAAATAGTTCAACAATGCAAAGTTCAAAACTGCTTTGCATATAATTATTACTGACTTCGTAATTATTAAAGTAAAAAAATATTTTAATAAAAGACAGCTATTTGTAACTTGGAATTGAGCAAATTTTTTAAATGGTTATCTGACAATCGTCATGAAATTTGATTATCCATTTTCTTTTATTATGCACTTTCACTAGTAAGGATGTGACAGTTTATTGTAAATACAGAAAATTATTTTTTCATTACAATAGAAACATTAAAATACAAAACTTTATTTCATTAATTATTTATCACAAGAATAGCAAAATCTTGTATTTATTACCAAGATTTAAGAATTAAGTAAATTTTTACATTTACATAATGATAAGGTATACATTATCACAAAATATGTTTAAAATATATTGATTTCAATACATTATTTTTCTTAATTTTAAATTAATTAAATTTAAATGTTAACTGGACATAAGAAGTTGTCAAGAACGCCACATATTTATTAAAATTTATACACTGAATATTCGTCCAATATTAACATTAAATAAGGTATTCAAAGAATCAAAGACGTGCGAATCTCATTTATTGGTATAACATAAATAAAACAGGGTTTCTCCTCAAAATTAAAAGATAATAAAATATACAAATACACGTTAATGTATTATAATTCCGTGAATAAAAATACAAGATTCAATGTTTTCTATCAAAAGGACAGGAAGAGACTGGAAAAAGGAAGAGACTGGAATTGATGTTCTTGCAAAACATTCTTGAATAGTTTGCTTTAATATTTCTATCATGAAATGTTTTCTCATTAAAGAATACGTAAAAATAAACCAGTAAATTTTAGAACAGATTAGTCGCTTCGTATAGCTGATATTAGAATTTGAATCAGAATCTGAAAAGGTGGCTATCTGGTCTATTTCAATATTAATTAACGATATGAAGTAGTCAACGTGTATCCATTCCTTGGTTCCAATTCCTTTTCTGTGATTAAAAGTTTTCACACCACGGCTGCCTCTTTTATATATCCAATCGATAGCTTTTTAGAATTCTAAAAATGTTCTTTTAGAATGGTCTTTGATATTCTTATCTAAATATAAATATTCGGAATGTATTGTTCTTTATATCCAGTTACTAGTCAATGCTAGTGACATATTGAATGAAGAGAGAAAGAAGAAATGAAAATCTAAGTTCTAAATCACACAAGAAGTAAGTTGAAAGAAATGGGTTTACTAACTGTTAGCTTTATTAATTGTGTATATGAAATTTCCAATGTACTCAATAGTTACATGTTTACTTTTAAAACTAAGAGAGAGCTGCATTTTCATGTTTTTAATTTGCAGCTTTTGAAAAATCTCGTGATCTTATCACAACATAAAGTACCAAATAGTACAATAATTTTAATATAATCCTTTATCGGATGTAATACGAAGTACAGTTTTAAATTTGTTGACCATTGAAACAGAGTTTTGCTGCCTTACAGTCACTCGTTTTAAAAAGCTGCCTGTACAAAAAATAAGCATTTGAGATATTAGAAATTCCTTAACTTTAGAAATGGTAATGTAACTACTAAGTGGGTGCATTATCAGAACTCTTTGTATAAAACCATCTTTAAGTATACCTCGTCCTACAATAACACTGAAAATATTGCAACACTTTCTATCCAACCCCTTGATGATGATACGGAAGGATGGCTGCTCCTCTTGGAGAGAAACGATAACTCCCAGATGAGATAAGGTGTGGGGAAAGGAGGTAAAGGAGGAGGTACCGTTTCTGAATCAAATTGGATGCCATGGTGAGATGAAGAGAGGATGAGTGGGAGAGAGAGAGAGGACAGAAAGGCGGATGCCTCTTAGATTCATCGTTGCCCCAGAGTAAACAGGCAATTCCCGAGGTTACGTGGTCCAAGTAGTGGAAGCGGGGGTGTTATCACCACTCGCCTAATAAGGAAGGCACGACAAGATCTGGATGAGGTTCATGAGGCTCTAAAAATGGCACGCACTAATATGAAGGACCCAGAAAAAAAAAAAATAAAATTTCCGAAAACATCAACATATTTGCCAAGAATGTAGTCAACTGTCTCAAAGTAAAAGCACGAGAAAAAAAAAATTGATGTTTGTTTAAATTTTGAATTAAAAAAGAAATAAGCTGTGAAGAACTCGTCACAAGTAACAGTCAGTTTTTCCTCGTTTATTTAGAAAATAAGGAGTGAAGCCAAAAATGATATTTTATTTCTTGTATTTTTTCCCCCTTATCCCAATAATCCACTTTGCACATCTAGTTTAATTTGGATAGATCGTTACCAGGTAATTAGAAGAACACGAAAAAAGTGTGATGTTCTGTATTTACAGGGGAAGTATCATTTTCGTCAAGTAAAAAGAACATCTGCTGATATGAGCACAAATAATCATGCAGCATTTCACTTCAAAATTTGTGAAAAAGATCTTTTCAAAGAAATGCAATGAAATGCTCTAGATTTCAGCTTATTTGAGGTACAAATTCTTTTAGATTATTTTTGTATTTAAATCTTAATAGAAAATTCGGGAAATTTCAAACTGCAGAAAATTAAAACCAAACAAAAAGAAAAAAAAAAAAACAATTTTAAAACTGTAAATGACATTACAAATCTCAAAACAGCACCAAATCGCTGAAAATCAAACGAGGAATGTTATTTCCAAATCCTTAATTTTTATAAACATCAAATGAATACCAGAGGAATGTTTTAAAGGGAAAGTAACTTCAGATTCAAAACGATTATTCGAAAGGAGACTGCAAATTCTATTTCTTTTTCTTTTTTTTTAATGTAACTTTTATTTTGAAGAAAAAAAAGAAGCAGAAAATGTTGTTTTTTGGATATCTGGGCTATTATAGAAATTCATTTGCTAAATCTATAACTAAGAAGGTTTCACAGAAGAAAAAAAAATTTCTTTCGAATCTTCTGCTGTTAAAAAATGATATTCATATATTTGTGATGGTCTAAATTTCTCTTTTGAATGCAGTTTACATAAAATGCAACTGTTTTATGAAAGAACCAAGGCACAAGCACCAACAGATTTGAAATTTACTCCTCCATTCCTAACAGTCAATATCAGAAAGTTCCTCTTGTCTAAAATTGATAAATGATATTATAATACTTTTTAAGGAATCGAATTTATATACAATGTTTTGGAAAATGCTATAATTTCAGAATTTTCACAACTCATGCTTTTCAAATAATGTAATTTTTTTTTACGTATCTAAAATTTTCATTAGTAAAGATTAATATTAATGTGCAATTAAAGCATTGTAAGGAGACGAACTTTACAATTGAAATAAAAATAGCTATTTCAATAAAAATAATTTTAAAGATAAAATTTACTTACTTTCAACTTCAGCAGGTTTAAGGTCAGCCTGTAATAATAAAAAAAAATCACATAATTAATTTATATCCATATGTGATATTTAAAATTATTTTATAAATTGTTCATAAAATTCTATGAATAATATTTTTCATTGATAAGCACATTAGATAACTGCTATCTATTTCTCGTTCAGTTAGATATAATTCACACAAGGAAATCTATAAAGCATATATATAAAAAAATTATATAACTTATGAAAAAAAATGAAAAAAAGCACAGAAAATAAAATTTTCTAGAAATTTTAAAATTGTTAACTTAAAAAGCACTCCTTTTTTGTATTAAGATGTTAAGTATTCATATTTCTTTATCTCCTGTTTTATAAACACTCATTTTGTGGAAGATGAGTTGACTGATTATCGATGAAGTAATTAAAGCATGAAACAATATCAACCCAATTTTTTAAATCACAATTTGGCAGCAGCTCTTCTTTAAATACTTCCCATTAATTACGATTAAAGAATTTAATCATGCAGTAAAAAATAAATAAACTTTAAAAAATTGTTTATTTTTTAGAATAAAACAAGGAATCAAAAAGCGTTTATTACGTCTTTCAGCTATTAACCGATGGAGCATTTGTAGGGAAAGCCTGGGCAGGAAATCTATAATTTCCGTTCTTTAAAAATTTCTTCTTCAATAACATAACAAGAGTAATTTAAACCGGATAATAAGCAATGTTGGTAATAGTTATTAAAGATAAGATTTAGTTTTAATTGTTGAAAACTTATGAGAGAGAGAGAGAGGAAGGCAGAAAAAGAGAAAGGTGAAAAATTCGTAAATTAATGTTCACATATTTGTAAGTGAAGGTGGAGAATTTCGAATTCTAGCGGGTTCAAAAGCATTCGGGTCTTCGTTTTCCGACTAATAGAGGAACATATAAGCTTATATGTAGAGAAAAACTTTTCAAAATAGGTTGCAACACAAGTAGAAGTAAAATAAATTTTAATCAATAATTCAATTCAGGACACATTAATCAAGTTTCGGGGGGAGGTCTTTCTTTTTCTTATTTTTTATAAATATAATTATCTTAAACAAGCAAGCAATATATATATATATATATATATATGCATTTGAAGCAGGATATTATAAGTAATTATCATGGGCTCAAGAAGGAATATCAGGATTTAGTTTCAATAACAACCTAGTTTATGCACATACGTAAACAATTTTTTTTAAATCAAGTTTTGGAAGACATGCCATATATTCTGTGATTTTAAGCCATAAATAAAATTCAGTGGCAGTAAACTTATGAAACGATGCGTTTATGTAATTATACACTTTTATGCCGGAGAGTCACCTCGGGAACGATGATGAAAAGCTGTCGTGTAAGTAAGCAAATCCCCGGCTTTTAGGCAGCACAATAATCATATTGTGGGTATTTAACGACTTCACAACTGATGACAGTATATATGATTAATACATGTACGAAAAACTTGTAATAATTTGCATCGTTCTCAGCACTCGTGCTGTTAACCATAGTGGTCTGATAATATAGTTTTCTACTTCACTTAGGATTGGATCTTTTAGGCTTTTGCATTTAAACGAATCATTTTTACCCAAAAGAGGCTTTAATATATTATATTATCTACATGAAATGCTCACAATCCAGATTAAAGTCCTCCCCATAGAGTTATTATGTAGTAAATCGACCAATTATTATAGATAAGATATTTTCTATTGATAAAATTTTAAAATTAAGAAACTGGTAGATGAAATAAAGAAAATTCTCTAGCTACATTATACTTGTTATATAGAATAAACTTTAGTTATGTAGAGAATGTTCGTATAAAATTTTCATGTTGTTCTTTGTAACTTCCTTATTATCTAAGAATCACTTTTATACAAAAAGCCGCATGGTTAGTAAATGAACCAGTTTACGAAATAATATCCATAGAGAAAGGAATAATTAAATTTTCATAGACACAAAAGGGTGTATAAAAAAAAAGACAATTTTTATTAATAAAAAGATTTATTAGTAGAGACAAAATTTATAACGGAATTTTACTATTTTCCGAGGGGGAGGGTAGCTATAGCAAGATTATAAGTTAAAATTTTCTTATTTTGTCGCTCTGGAATGTTAAGGAAAATTAATATTTCTAACGAAGAGCTCCATCTGAGGCCATCTCCCCGATATAATATTAATTTTAAATTTAATTATGGATTATCTTCAAAAATAGGATAAACAAATAATATGTTGATATTTTGGAATACTAGGAAAATATTGAGTTTTAATTATGCGCGTTTTATGTATTTATTTACTCTTTTCTTTTAATTTTCACGTTTTCAGGGAATCTCTAAAATTGTGAAAATGCAGTCAGATATTTTTCCTGCATTCAAGCTGATAAATAAAGTACTGATGAAAGAAAATAGACAAGCAGAGAAATTTTCGTCTTCTGTGGAGGCTTGCTCCAAAAGTAAAAAACTTATTAAAGTTCGCTCATAAATACAAAATTAAGTTATGGAGTATGAATTAAATACCTAACCCAAACTTCATATCTGCAAAATACCAAGCTTTACATTGAAAGTAATGCTTGATGAATGCGCATTATCGATTTAATATGAAAAAGATCTATCAAAACTTCTATTTCACTTAACAGCAAAATATCGCATGACGATATAGTTTAATTCTACGTTTTTAAGTTACAAAATTAATATTTCATTGATAAGCAACGACAAAACAAAAATGAATTAAGTAGTCTGTTCACTTTAAAGAGGGAAAACCAAAAAATGTAATTCGTTTCGTAACTAAGCAGTTTCATAATAACTACCAAAATTTCAGATAAAAAGAAATATTATTTGAATATTCAGTAATCATGCTATATAAGATAACTTAGTATTCATCTTGATAAACGTGTATTACTTTTTAAACCATAGATTTTTCGTTACAATCGAAGGAATATATTTTGAACATAACTTATTTGTTATTTAAAGCAATCTATTTTGTTAACAGTTTATATTTATTCTTTTCAAACCAAACTGAATTGATATAAGCATAAATTAAGCCATACCAGAGAAATGTTATGTCTGAATATCGTATGTTGTGTTAAAATTAGTTTGATTCTTTTTTTTTTTTAAGGAAAACTGAACTGATTTATTTTAGGCGAAAGTGAAAAGATGTTACATTAAATTTTGAAAAAATTTCAACCACCCATGGTTACAAAAAAAAAAAAAAAAAAAAAAAAAAAGGTCAAATCATTCTGAGTGCCTATATCAATATTTTAAAAAATCATTTGCACCATTCAAAATGCTGATCTCTGCGAGCAGTTAATAAGGGAAGGAGGATGATTATTCGAAGAATGCTGCATTTTTGCAATGATTGGTTAATTTTTCTTTGCTACTGAAAAAAAAAAAAAAAAAACTTATTTATCATTTAAAATTTGACATTGCAGAGAAAATTTTCAAAGATAATTTTCATTTTCTATAAATTGTACTAGGAAAATTTCGAAGGTTTGAAAATTATATCGCTAAGTTAGCATTAAATAAGTGAACAGCTTATGAAATAGAAAATAATTTGATCAAAATTATCGAAATATTTAGATAATAATATTAATAATTGGAATTAATTTTTGGTTTACCGAATTTTCTTAAATTACGAATCATAAAATTTTCTCACTATTATTTGATATTTTGGAGGTATCCAAGACAATGAATTTCATTCTGTTTTAAAATAATGTGTGCTAATAACTTTTTTGTGCTTTTAACATCCTTTATTAATTTTTAATACGTTTGATACAAAGTTATAAAATCGCAATAAATTTGCAGATTAATCTGATTTATTATTAAATCTATGAATAAATTTCTTGTTAATTAATTTTTTGGAAAAAACAATTCAATGGCTTTAATTTTGTATTGAATTCTTTCTCCCCACTTGATAAAAAATAAAAAGGAACCAGCTAAATTAATGAATAGAATTTTTTATTTAAAAATAAACAAAGCACTTGATAAAGCTCAAACATTATTTAATTCTTCCATGAGAGGAAGAACAAACATTAGAAATCATTAGAAATTGCATTTTCAAAATAGTTAACAATTTTTAAATGTTGGTCTATGAATTCCAAAACTTGGAGAATATGCAACTAAGTTCAAAAGAAAAAAGCGGAATCTAAAAATATATTAAAATTTTCACTTCCAAGTAGAAAATTTCAGTTAATGAACAAATGAATATTTTTTGGTAAACTTTCATAAAACTAAACAAAAAAGTAAGATTAAATAAGAGATCAAAATCTCCAGTTTTTATATTTTACAAATATATTTCCTACTAATTAAAATTATCATTTTTTGAAATAGCTTTTAACAGAAAAAAAATCATAAAATTAATTATCTTAATTTATTTCTTAATATTGAAAAGAAAACATATTTTCATTTGATACATAAATTTTTACAAGTATTTTCGAACTATGTAATTTTTTTCAAAAATATAAATTTGAAGGAACAGTGGGGACTTAGATGAAATCGAAACTTGTGGTAGTAATTTTTCTCTCCTTTTTTAAGCGTGGAAAATATTTCGCGCAACAAAAGTATTTTATCATGCAAAGTTAAGTAGAATAGTAAGTCTGAACTTACCATGGCACTCAAGAAATATCCTTTCTTGCGGTCTATGCACAAAAATTTTAAATGACGGGGAAACCGCTCCAAAAATTTCGAATTATATAGTATTTTAGTCGGTTTACTAAAGAGGGCGCAACAGTGTTCTAAATTAACAAAAAATAAATGGACTTCATTTTTTGTTGATTGTATCTCCGTTAAGATGAATAATTTTATGAGAAAATTTAAAACTCGTAATTTTAAGGAATTACCATTTTTTAATCATATTGGAAATAATCTGCGGTACATCTGTGACGCAAACTTTTAGGGTTTCGTTTTTAACACTCTATTGCGGTTTTGGCGTATTTAACAAATTTTCATATTATTTTATTTAAGAAAGCATTTATTTTTTTATGTTACTCGTAAACTCATGAAAAAGAGTAAATTAATACAACTTACAACTAATAGATTGTATTTTCTATATAAATAAATTAATTTCATTACATGATATCTTTTTTTAAGACATTGGCGTCCAGTTAGCTTCTATGGTAACCCAGCTGGCGGAAAATGGAGTTCATGCCGTATTACAGAACGTAGTACACCGGATGGATAGATATGTTGTCAGCTAGTATTAAAAACATTAATGAATGAGTTTCGAAATTTAGTCTTAATGAGATGACAAAGCTGATTTGTTAGTGTATTTAATTGCCAAAGTCTTCCTCGATCTTATAATATCGTTTTGTTTACTGTGTCTATCATTTTGTATGAAGAACAAGATTTTATCGAAATACCACTGCAAACTTAAATGTTTGCAAATTAACAAAATAGCAAATTAAACTAATTTGAATCTCGAATAATGGCAGAAGTGACCCATTCAGGTAAATGTATGCTTAAAAAGAAATTAAGACGCTTTTTTAATATGTTTACATATGATCGATGCATTGTCACACGAATCGGAAATTATTTCATTATCTGAATCTTTTAATAATCTAATTTTAATCGTTTTTTAAATATTTAAAAAAACTCACGACATTAAATGAGTAACGGTTAATATTTGGTAATTTAATAAACTTTATTATGTATGCTCTTTAAAATCACATTATCATTTTTTAAGCAATACTATGTTACAGTGCATCATATAGTATTTTGTTTTTGTAAAAGAATGTATGAAATGTTTTAGAACCTCCAAACCTATGAAAAAAAAAAAAAAAATGCACACATAATAAGTTAATTGGGAAGTGATTTTAAACAGCGTTCAGCCACATTTTTCCAATAAATAAGTTGTTATTGTTAGGAATAATTTATTATTTTACATGTATTGCACTTACTCTCAATTTTTTAAATATCAGTTAAATATAATTTAAAACTATTAATGCTATAAAAAATTTATAGTAAATAAAAGAAAATCGTTTGTCTTTTTTATCAATATTCTTGAATTTTTCTGTGCAGTAAACTTCCTTTAAAAATGTTATTGATTCTCAGATTAAAATTCATTGACATGATTTTTATTTTACTTGGAATAGCTTTCAGATTAGGTCTTTTTTTTTTTTTTTGTTTATTTGTTTAAATGGAAAAAATCATTAATTTTTTTAGTAAAATTAAACGGTATGTGTATGATGGAACATTATATTTTATTTTCAAAATAACTATATAAATTTTCAGTGTTGAATTTAAAACTATTTAGCTCTTTTTATGAAAGTTTTATCATTAAATTCTAAATCGCATTCATTAAAAATCTTGTTTAGACTACTGTCTGTCAGGTTCTTTTTTTGATGTTTTAATGCATTTCAATTTCTTTGTATGGTATATTTTTCTTATTGCTTAGAAAGATCTGAGAATTTTTTAATATTGACAAACATCCATATGAATGATACAAATTTTTTCTTCATGAAAAGTAGGGATTTCTTATTAAAAATATTTTTAAATATTGTATGTTTTTATTTAATTCTTCATGTTCTCTTAAGTATAAGCATGCTTGTTTTGATTTCAGTTTTTCTTATATTGCTTTGGAAAATTTTAAGAATATAATGAAAGTGCTTATTTATAGTTACATCTACACAAGAAATTCCTAATATTCCAAGACATCAATTTTAATTTACTTAAACAGTTTGAGAAAAAAAAGAAAGATTAGTGTTATTTTTTTAAATCTCTATTATTTGAAATTTTAGCACAGTGTGATTAATGGTATATGGTTAGATCTATCTCGTCCATTATAAAATTCAACCATATAAACAAGTGAGTGTATGTATTATAGTTTTCAATTAGAGGGAAAATATAATAAGTAGTTTGTTGTTCATTGCTAAATAATTTATACTGTTTCTGTCATTTAAATTTATTCATATAATTACGTTATACAGACTAGCATAACAATGAAGTTTCCATTTATTACTGCGATATATATACACACATTGTGCATTAAATAGTGGGGCAGACCTTTTTTTTTTTTTTTTATGTATATATATAGTTTCAAGACATTGCTAAACTTGATGTGAAAGCATAGCATAATCTTATTAACTTTTCTATTTAAAAAATTTTTTTATGGGTTTTAGGGTTTCATATATGTCTAGAAAAAATATACTTAATTTTTTCATTATTTTTACATTCACAGTGGTTTTCTCATCTGATGGACAGTGGAGGAACAGACCACCCAGCAAAATACCATCTTTGTGGAAGTCTTACTGTAAGAATATTTTTTTATTAATAAAACGTATTGTGTGCAGCTAGCAATTTATCATATTTAATGAATCTTCATGTATTTTTTATTCAATTATGTTATATTTAGCTTTGAATTTTGATGTTACATCTTCAATTTGTTACTGCTGTTTTTTAGCAAATGATGCAAGAAGCTTAAATTTTTTTAATGTGTTATAGGAAAACTGGTTTTTTTTTTTTTTTTTTTTTTTTTTTTAAGTCACTATGAAGTGTTAAAGCACATAAATAAGGCTCTAGTTTGAGTAGAAAATTGGCTTTAAAAATGTGTTAACCGTAAAGATCTCTTATGATTAATTTAGGACATTTTAAACTTATTTGGACTTGAGGTACCCCATGTCAGATGATAGTAAATTGAATAAATAGTGACCCTATTTTCAACTCAAAATTTTTTTTATGACTCTGAAATTGGAAAATATAACAAAAATGTTTTGGATGAGAATGGTAGTGATAAAAAGTAAATTATTCAATTTAAAATAACATTTTAGCTATTTATAATCAGAATTTTTAAGTTCATCTTTTTTACTTATTTATTTATTTTTGTGCAAAAATATGAAAAATTCTGAAAAGTATCATTTAAAATGTTTTGCAACCTTAATATTTTACTTTTCTAAACACCTCTTGGGGGTTGTAACTTATAATTTGAAAAGCCTTGATGTAAATATGTGTTTGAGATTTGAGTAAAATAATGCTACTGAGTATTCATTTTATTTTTGCTTGTAAAATTTTTAAAATTGAATTTGTATGTGTTTAAAATTTTTAAAATTTACAACTGAGTTTAATAGATACCAAATTTAGATTGTGGAAAGCTGAACTGAAAATTTAATGATGTTTCATTATTTTTAATCTATTTTTAAGGTTAAAAAAATGTGGATGTTGGAAATACTCTGTATTTAAAATTTAATGAAAGGGTATTAGCATAGTAAAACTGTACTGGACATATAGTTTAATTTTATTTATTTATTTTTTCCCTTATGGGATTTTTCTAAACAGTGGTATAGCATATAATTTCTGGATAAAATTACCAAAAATTATTTTTATATTATATTCAATTCATAAATTAAAAATAAAAATGTCTGAACTGCATTAATTTTATGTAATTATAAATTATATAGTTCATTTAACAGTTATTCAGTTAGTAAAATGTAAAACAGGTTGCTGACCTTTATTTTACTTAACCCTGCTGTTCTGTTCAGGTATGTAAAAATATATAATACGGGAATATTTTTATGAAACTTCTTGACATCTTTGGTAAATAATATAAATATGCACTCCTAGAGGGATTTAGGTTTATTCTTATTGTGAAGGAATATTTTTAAATTTATACCTAATGTATCGTTCGGGTCAATATGACCCAATGCAAAAAAAAAAAAAAAAAAAAAAAAAAAAAAATTACTCATACTTGTTTAATTTTGTTTGGAATAATTCAGAAGAAAAGAGTAACAATAGTTTCTGTAATTTATCAGTTTTCGAAACCTGTTTCATTGACGTATGTGTTTGATCACATGACAAGAGAGCGTGCAAGGTCCAAAAGTTGATACGATTGGCAGGGGTCCAATCTGTTTGCTCTTATTGCAACATTTCTTTCTTCTGCTGTATTTCACTTTCTGATGCACTGTAAAAGAGTTGTGCCTGGGAATGTGAGAAAAAAAAATGGTGAATAGTAGAAATTAGAGTCACACTGATATAGCTAAACTAATAGAAGCTTCTGACAGCGAAGAAGAAGTATCGAAGTATAAAAATCATACAAGTGATAAAATTGAGAGTGAAAGTTCTGACAACGATTAATACCAATATTCAACAAATGCACTATAAAGTGAGTACTCAGTTCAAGAATCATTAAATAAAGTGGAAGTTGGATCTACTGCCATATTCTTCCCAATCAACCGCTTAATATTATAAAAACTACTCCAGGGGTCACAAGATATGCAATGGCAAGGATATTAGGGGTAAAAAGTGCATTTGAGGTAGTATTCAATTCTACAATTGAAAACGAAATCATAAATATGACTAATATTGAAAGAGAAAGAAAGGGTTTATGGAAAAAAGTGGAAAAGTATTGAAAGTAAAACTTTTCAAGCATATATTGGATTATTATTGTTAGCTGGTGTTTATAAATCATATGGAGAATCAACAAAAAGCTTATGGGATAAAGAAACTGGCAGAAATATATTTTGTGTAACAGTGTCCCTTAAAACATTTTGCACCATATTGAGAGTTATTCGTTTTGATAATAAATTCACTCGTAGAGAAAAAAGAAATTTGGATAAATTAGCTGCAGTGCGAGATATTTGGGAAAAGTGAATAGCATTTCTACCAAAATTATATTATCCAAATGAAAAGATTAGGGTAGATGGACAATTAGTAGGATTTCGTGGCTGATGTCCTTTCAAACAGTATATACCAAGTAAGCCATCTAAATACGAGATAAAAATATGGACTTTATGTGACAGTAAAACTTCATATGTACTGAAAACACAAATTTACACTTGAAAAGAACAATGGTCAAAGCCAGAGAAAAATCAGGTAATACGAGTAATTTGTGATCTTACTTATGAGTATTCGGGGAGCAATATTGCATGCAATAATTTTTTCACATCTTACAACTTAGGACAACTTCTTCTAAAACGGAAAATGACTATGCTTGGCACCATTAGAAAAAATAAATCAGAATTTCCTGAACAAATGCCAAACAAAGAAGTTCACAGCTTATTATTTAATTTTACAGAAGACCCAACAGTTGTAAAGTACATCCCAAAAAAGAACAAGAATGTTATTCTTATGAGCACTTTGCATCATGACCAAGAAGTTATCAACAGACCTGACAAAAAAAAAACAATTAATGAATGATCTTATATTATAATTCAACTAAAGGGGCTGTGAATACTCTTAATCAACTTTTAAACACATACACTTATAAAAGAAAAACGAATCGCAGGCCCATGATAGTATTCTATAACATACTTGATATTTCTGCATACAATGCATTTGTTCTAGGGATTTCAATACATAGTGAATGGAATGAAAACAAATTGACTAAACAAAGACTATTTTTGGAAGAATTGGGGAAATCACTCATTTTTCCACACTTTGAAGCAAGGCCACACCTACCAAGAAGTGAGGACTCAATAAAAATAGTGAAACGAATACAGAGAAATAAGGAAAACATATCATCGGGATGTGCTGAGAATACTTCCTTGTGTGCCAAACATGCAAGGTGCAAGCTCTATCTGTCAAGCAATGATAGCAAAACTACTATGTTATGCTACAATTGTAAGAATTGCATTTGCAAATCTTGTGTAAAATATTATTGTTCAAATTGTAAATAAAAGCAAGTTTCAATTTCGAATATTTTTGTTATTTTTATAGATGCTTTATATTATTGTAAGTTTCATTTTCAAACATTTTTTTTATTTTTATAGCTGCTTTATATTATTAGATCTATTTTTAAACTTATATTACTATTGTTTAAACCATTTCTTAAATGACACCTGTCAATTACTGCAAGAAAGGTTAGTTTTCTGAGTCGGGTCATATTGACTCAAACGCTACATACGTGAAGTAAATACGAACAGAACAGCAGGGTTAAATTTGTATTTCCATGAAACCTTAAGAAATATATTATGATTGTTGTTTCTGAATATTTTGTTTGCTAACTTGTAAAATAAAAGATGTTAAATATATATATATATTTCCTTCTTTTCTAAATAGTGTATCAGTTGCAACAAGAAGCTCCAATCCCTAAAAGAATTCTTTGCAATCGAGAAGTATGTTTTGATTTATTTTGCCTGTATTTAAAATTTGCTTAATTTGATTATTTATTATACATTTATATATTTTTTTTCCTTTAAAAAGATTCCTGGGAGACCAGCTCATTATGGAAGAGAGTAAGTAAACTAAAAGTTATCTTTAATTTAATATTTTAAAATATTTTTTTAACTTTGCATGCTATTAATTGAATAACTAATGAATTGCTAATTTTATTTAGGCTTGAAGTTACTCTTTTAATGAATTAAAAATATTTGACAATTTTATATTTCTCTTTTTTTTTTTTTTTTTTCAAAAGAGCAAAATAAATTTCTGATTGTTTTGTTTTGTCACATTTGCAGTTTGCATGTCTTGTTTTGGAATTTCATGAATAAGACATGTCTTTGAAATCCATATTTATTAGTTGATCTTTTAATCCTATTGTAAAAATAATTGTTCTCTTTGAATAATTAATAATTGGATTCAACGGTAACTTCTGAATCGATTTTGCATGGCAACATTTTGCAGAATAATGAAGCACACATATTTTTAAAAACATTTCTTTGTTTGCATGTATTGAGATTTAGCGTTATTTCGTGTGTAATTGTGCGAATATACTTTAAAAAAATAAACTGCCTAGTAAAATAATTTTGCGGTTCAGGGAAACTTTTTTTTATATATAAAAGAATTTTTTTATAGTTTTATGAATCAAGGCTTGTTAATCCGTTAAAGTAAAAGCTATTATTATATGTAATTTTTTTAAAGAGAGAGAAGAGATTTTGAATTATTAAGTTTGCTTTTATTCTATCCTGGGAGGCATAATATATGTACAAGCAGGATGTGACAAGGCACGCTCATTCACAGAGTGGCACGAGAGCAGAAGAAAGCGAAAAAGGGAAGAAAATAATTTTCCTGACTTATTTATACTATGAGATTTTGATAGGGATTTCTTTACACGTGTCAATTTAGGCAAGGGAATTTAAAGGGATCGTTTAAAAGAATGTCTTAGATCAACAAATTTTTTCCCTTCATTCAGAGTGTGGGAACTTGTTGATGTTGCAATTTTACAGAGCTTCTGTTGCATTAATTAAATAAAAAGGTGGAATTGGATTGAGAAATAAGAGTATTTTTGAATAAATATGGGCTAAATTAAGATTAAACTTTGGAAATTAGTTGGGATTAAATTAAATTTTAAAATATAATTACACACACACACATATATATGCAGTAATTTCAAATTAGCTATGCTCTTAAATTATTTCATGATCATTCAAACTTCGTTTTGTTTGCAAATTCCATCTAAAACTATATAAAATTAAAATTCTTTCCCATACTCGCTCTTTCATCTTTTTCGCTGTTCTACTCGGTACACCTCTCTACTCTTGCCATGTCTTGAACAGAAGCTAAAAATTGGATTATGGTAATTGGAAAAATTGGATTATAAATTATAAAGATTAAAAAAAATATTAAAAACTTAATGACTGCTTCTTCAAGTTTTACAAAAATGCCACCAGGATTATCATCTGTGTGGTGAAACCCACCCTTTAGAAAGTCAATTCTATTGCTCAATTTTGCCTACCAATTTTTCTGAAATATTTGATGCTTCATCTGAAACTTCAAATTGTTTTCAGTTTCATGCATATAAATCTTATCTCCGTAGTTAAATTTGTATGATCAGGCTTCATATCATTTCTATGAACCTCCATCATAAAGGAAAGTCTATTCATATCATTGAAATGTTTGTAGAATTAAGTTCAACGAGAGTTAAAGTTATGTAGCCTATAAAGTGTAAAGTTTATTCTTCTAGTAAAGTGAAATAGTTTCTTCAACCTTCTTCAGAATCTGACATATTTTAGTTTTACACTCTTCGTTTCTGGATTCGAAAATCCTCCTTCTTTTTGCTTATGCATCAGGATGTTTTTATTTATTCAAAATAAGGGTGAAAGGAAAGAATAACAATAAGATGAATTCAAATTATCTGCAAATCTGGGAGTCATGAAAACTGCAGGTAACTTTTAGTATTATCAGTTATTTTATTGTAAATTGGTACTTTTGTACTAATTCATAATAAAATATCTTAGAGCAATTTTTATTTATTGCAGGGGGCCTAAATATTAAATTATGATGAATAAATGAAGAATTCTGTTCTTAAAATTTGCTTTTTTATGAAATAATAATTTTTTTATGTTAAAACACTTATTTATTATGGAATTTTTTATTAACATTTTTAGATTAACAGTAGATAATCTCGGTTACATTTATAATATTATACAACATATTTTTTCATGCCACTCCTGGAAGTTTTTTTGCCATTTCAACTAGCCATCTAAACAATCAGTATTCAATTTTGATTTAAAATAAAATGATCTGGTAAGAAAAGATGCAATACTCACATACATGTGGGAAAAGAAAAAAAAACTGAATGAAAAGGTATCTATTGGACCAGAAATCAAGGTCAAAGAATTCTGGAAGTGCACCCTTCCTTTCACATCTCGCCCCTTAGCTAGGTAGAATCATTGAAAAGTGGTAATCTTGGAATACTGAATTGAACAGTAGACAGTGTAAAAATATAACATTTTCTACCAAAAAAAAAAAAAACCACCAAGTCACCAAATTTTTTATGCAGGCATAAAAATTACAAAAAATGATGTTACTTAATTATCAAGATTTAAGGAAAAATATTTTTGCTTTCCAGATTTTAAAATTTAATATAATTTATTGTGAAAAAAGTTTTCTTTTGCTTGTTTATATATTGATAATTTAGTATATTGTAAATTTTTTGGTATACTTCTGTAAGTCTTTCTTTAGTTTTAACTTTTGTGACTTCATGAAGCGGATTTCAAAATGAATAAAGATCAAAATAAATCTTTAATTTGTTAATGTAATCTCCTCTAACTTTTTTAGCAGTAGTTCTCTTAGCTGAATTTCTTATGACCCAGATAATAACATGGATATAAATTATTGGTTAAAATATTTTAATCAATAATGCCAACTTTACAATTCTTGATGACAGTTGGAAAATGTTACATATCTGTAACCACTTAAAAAATAATACTCTGAGTACATTGATAACTATGAAAAAATTAAAAATTGCAAAGAATTTATATGGTTTGTAATTGAAAAATATGTTTAACTTAAAATCATTAGATTAAGTGACTTCACAATTGGAATTTTAAATTATGGAGATTAATGAATATTTTCATGCTAAATTTAATTTAGGATGTTGATTGTCTCTTCAACTCGAATGATCAACATTTATGGTATTAAAAGGATTAACAGATGGTTTTCTTACTAATCTCTAGTAACTTCAATCTATAAATCCTCCTAAAACCCCTACAGAATGATTGATAATTACTATTAAGATTCAAAGAAATAATAATAGCAGTTTTGAAAATTTTGGCTCTGGCAAAAATTCCGAATTATTTTCAAGTGCAAAAAAAAAAAAAAAAAAAAAAATATTAACATTGGCAACCTTATGATTTCAAATAAAAAAATTTATCAATTTCTCCTCCTTCAAAAAATTTTAGGCCTTTAAAAAAAAAATTTAAAAAAATCTTTTTTGGCAAGTTGGAAGACAATGGTAGATTCCTTTACATCTTAGTGACATCTATCTAGCAACATAAATTGTTGATAGTAGAAACAGTCAAAATTAGGGCTTGAAAATCATGTTTCATCCTCTAAGAAATGAAGAAATTTTCCCAAAGTCTTGCCATGAGAACCATTGCAATAGGTAGTCTTCCTGTAGGAGTCTTTCTAAATATGCACTTTCAAATTAGTTGCCATTTGCTCTCTGTAGACTTCGTGAAAACCAAGGAATGGAAAACACCTATCTAATAATAGGTGTTCCGAACAGACCTGTCCTTTTAGACTACCTACTGTACCACTAAACCTTCCTAACTCTAATTGACCTAATGTTGCCTTTCAAAGGAAGAGACCCAAGTTGGACAATTACTAAAAGTATCTAGATACTATAAAAGCAAACCCCTACCTGGCGTCCTAGATACTTATTTGACAATGTCCATCATACAAAGGCATTATTGTGTAGCAGATATGGTGTTCGTTTTTTCTTAAAATGATTAATATATCGCGAAAAGTGGCTTTGTATATTCTAAATTGTACTTTACCTTTTATTATACTAGGCCTGCCTGAGTTGTAAAAATATAACCTTACTATATACTTCTGTCCCTTCTCTGATAAAAATCTGAGTCAGTTTTTTAAAAATGTAAACAAATATATTCTTTACATATATTTGAAAATAAAAACTTCAGTTCCGACTAATCACAGACCTCTGAAGATAAAACTTGCATACCTCAGATTATCATAGAGGATAAGTTAATTTAAGAAAGCAGTGAAAGAGTTAATGAAAAAAAACATGATTACATTTTTGGTGAGGGTGATGTAGATGAACTCAGAGTTGAACCACTCAAAGAATGGTGCTCACCTCTGACTTACCAGTTAGTCTGAGACTTTATCATTCTTCGCCTCTTAAAGAACACGGAATAAAGAGTCAGATTGAGCAATTATTGCAAGCATATATAATAAAAGAAAGCAATAGTTCCTTATTCATCTTCTGTAACTTTAGTTTTTAAACATGATGAAGGTAAAAAGACTATTTTATATATTCAGAAAATTAAATGCTTTATGGAAGTCAAATTCTGAACTTTTACCTGTAATGGATAGTCTGATAAATAAATTGTCAAAAGCAATTTTTTTTCCCTTTAGATTTGGCTTCAGGTTGACATGTAACTGTTTATCCAAAAGGTATTGAAAAATTGGCTTTCTGCACAAGTTTTGGTTTATATGAATGGCATAGATTTCCCTTTGCATTGAAGTAGCTCCTGCAGTTTTCAATAGATTAATCAGAAGCGTGTTAACCAAATGCAAAATTTATTTTGCCTGCAATTATTTTAATGATATCATTGTGTACTCTTCATCTAAACAAGAACATAGGAAACATCTTAATACTATTAGTGATATTTGTCAGAAAGCAAACATTAAGTTGACACTATCTAAATATGTTTGTTTAAACTAAAATTAACTTCTTATGTTATGAGATTGAGTAAAGTAAAGTTACTCTAAATATACTCTTAACATAGAAACCATCAAACAATTTAAATCCAATTAATGTAAAATAGCTTCAAAAGTTCTGTAAATTTTTATTATAAATTTTATCTTAAATATGCTAAACTAGATATCCATTAAATAAGTTGTTGAAAAGAGATGTTAAATTTAAATGGTCTGATGAATGCTAAAATGTTTTTCAATTACTAAAAGAAATATAATAAAACCTGATTTAAAATTATATAATCCTGATGTAACCTGTTATGTTTTTGTTTGTTGTATCACAAAAGAGTGTTAGAGTTGTATTGAAATTACTTGATGCTTCTAATGTGTCATATTCAATAGCCTATCATTTCAGAGATTATGAAAAAATTACTGACTACGAAATTAAGTACCAAAAAGACTCTACTAATATTACAGCAGGTATGTTATCTAGGCATCCAGTTTCTCACCATCTTCAAAATTTATCTTATTTAAAGAAATCAAAACTGAGCAAAAGCATCTTAATTTATATGGAATTAAATACCATGAAATCAAAGATGTCATAATAATTAAAAAGAAAAAAATTGTATATAATACTTGCCCTCTTCTTCTTAAGATTTAAATTATTAAAACAAGCTCATAAACAAATTATCAACCTGGCGTTCAAAAATGATTAATTTGATTACTTCTTAATACTGTTGGCCTAATATTACTTCTCATATTTTTGAATTTATTAAGCAAATGTACTGTATGCCAATTTAATAAGAAAAGGAGAAAACAACAAATTGTTTGTCACGACATATGCCTTCTACAAGTAAACCTTTGGAATGCATCTCTGTTGATACTCTTGCAGATTTTAAATATTATAACTCAACAGAAAAGTTTAGTATATTGTAATTGTAACAAGACATGTTTAGGCTTTTTCATCAAAAAATGAAAATTCTGGAACTTACATTGATATTATAAAAACAAATTTTCCAAATTCAAGTCCCTGTAAAATTATTACTGATAGAAATATTGCATTTATCCCTTCTAGATTCAAAAAATTCTAAAGAAGCTTAAGTGCCAACCATCTTTTAACTTCAGCTCATCCTCAAACTAACGGTGAAGTTGAACACGATAATCAAATCTTATCTAAACTTAAATGTAAATTCCCCCTCCGCTAAAGTTTCATAGACTAAATTACTGGAACAAGCTGTTAGTGAATATAATTTTACTCCTCATTCAATAACTAAATATCCTCCAGCATACTTACTGTCTGGCACATAATCCTATGTTTACTCTATTGATCGATATAATATTATAACTTGTTAACGGAATCTATAATTTGGCTTTACACAGAACAAGACTTCCAGAACAAAAATAAATTATGATGCTCACTTCATTGACGGGGGTGACCAGCCGACCTGAAAAACCTGGAATCGTTAGGGAATTCCGGGAAATTGGGGAAAAAAGAGTCAGAGGAAAGTGAGAGAATTTTTTTTTATAAAACTGGAGATCATTTTATAAATCGATAATTTTTTTCGAATATTAATTTGCTGGAATATTTTCTTAAGTAGAATGAAACACCGTTGGCAACTAATAAAAATCAATTATTTACTGATAGTCTAAAACAGACTATAGAAAAGAAAGATTAACGACCATATCTAATTTATTGCATATATATATATATATATATAAATATTTTCTTTTAAGTTTTTGTTTGCTTTTTACAGAACGTTAAGTTATCGACATAATTAGCGAAAGTGGTTTTGCGTACTATGGGAAAAGGCAGCCTAACTAAGACCCAGCTCTTGTCACCGTTATAATTTTGAACTTTAATGGGTGTCTATTTAATAAGGATATATATGGAGCCATCCCCTCCCCCTCCTGCTTTCCTTCCTCCTTCGAACGTCAGATCGATCATACGTCATGTTATGAAAGCGAAAGTATGAATTTTGTGAAGTAAGATTTAAAGCTATTTAAACTGAGTGTAAAATATTGGCATTATTATCCGAAACAATTTATTTTAATTAAATAAATATTTTACAATATTTTTTTCCTCTTCTCGAAGATCTTTTAGTTGAATTATGAACTATGGGGCGGTATTGCTATTATTTCCGTAAAACATTTTATTTTTAAACATTATGAATTACTGATATACTAAATTGTTCATATGGATCAATGTTATGGACGACATGTAATGGACGTTATTGCTAATATTTTCTTTTAACGCTCGCGCGCGCGCGTGTGTGTGTGTGTGTGAAATTCCTCATCAATTCACCAAAATGCTCTATAATTTAAAAATATTAATTTGTTTGATATATTATAGGTAAACATTTCTCATGTAATTTTTAAAAAAATTTTTAGAGAAGGGTAACATTTTTAATATTTTTTATGTATATGAAATTTACATTTTTTTTCACCATTTTATGATTAGATTATTTTTTTTATGACAGCTGATAAGATAAGCAATCATAATAATAAAAAAAAAAGTTGGTGAGCTAAAAATCAATGCTATTTTGATATCATTGAAGAATTTTTCCTATTTTAATTAAGAAATTTCATTTTATATTTGTAAAGGATTTTTTTTTTCTGTTAGTAAAATTATTGTTTAGTTCTGATTTGTGCATTGGTAAACAGTATAGATTGGGGAGAGCCCACTGAAAGGAAACAAATTTTTTCATTCTTAAGGTCTCTGCGAAAGTGCATATATTTTTGTGCTGCATTTTTGATGAATAAATTTGAAATATTACTGATTGGCTAAAAGTCGGTATAGATGGCTATGTATCTTCTAGTATTAGTTAATATATATATATATATATATATATATATATATATATATATATATATATATATATTAGTATACGGGGAGGGAAACGTGTTACGTAACTGAAATTTACCTGCAATTCAATAAGTAAAAATAAATGAAATCTTTTTTTGGGCAATAAATTTTATTTTACATTGATTTTAGTTAAAAGAGTAAACAATTTATCAAATGCAATTAAGAGCATATTGCGTAGTAATTAAAAAAAAGAAAGTAAACGACATCGTTCTTAGAATACAGATACATCCGAAAAAGTCAGGGAAATTTCTTTAAAAACCTGGAAATGTCGGGAACAAATGTCAGTGGCCCTTAAAGTTTGGGCTCTTGCTAGCACCGAGATTGGGACGTTCAGAATCGGTGGCTGCTGTCTTCCCTTGTTGGGCTCGGTGGCGGGCAGTGCCGTCTGAACCAGAATTTTGTTGTTCTTGCATTGTTCCTCTTACTAACACAGTCATCAAATTCTTCATTATGCATGCTACTAATACATTTTATAATGTTTCATTATTTTTGGTTCACAAATATATCATATCAATAGCTGGCAAGGTAAAATTATTAAAAAAAATTGCGTTCTGACGATTCGCTAATCGAAACAGCAAATCCTTCCCAAACTGCAAATTAACTCAATTGATAATTTACTAATAACAGTCTCACCTCATCAATCGTGTAACGTTTCCCGTGATGTTATTTCCAATCAAACCCTGAAATCTATTTCTGAATTTGAAATTGTTGCTGATTAAGTGTAATTAGTGTATTAGGTAATTTTTGAATAAGCTCTGAATGAATAATTCTATACCCAAGATGCTTGAAATGTGTTTTCTGCATTTAAAAAAAGTATGCAAGGTCATCTGTAACTTCCTTTAAAGAACATAGGGGAAGTTATGTATGTCTGTAGTGAAGTGATTATGTTAAATTTTTGACAGATTACAGTGCTCCTTACGGCGAAATAAAGAACTTACAAAATATAACTATAAAATGGCGATCGATCAAAAAGTCCATTTAACATGTTGGATAAATATTAGGCACGATGGCCTTATATCTATTCAGCATATCGTTTTGACTTTTTCATTCCCAGAAGCACCGAGCTGGTTATATACACTGCAATATCTGCAAATATGTGTCGAATCCTGTTAGATGTTTTAAGTGTCAACGATACGAGCACTCCCATTCTCATTGTAGCACACCAACATGCGCCAGATGTACCGATACCAGTCATGAAATAAATTCTTGTGGGTCTAACACTCTTAAATGCATGAGCTTCTCTGGGCCTCATCCTGTCAATTCAAGAAATTGCCCAAAATAGAACTCTGAAAATGAGATTTTATTTGTTAACAACAACAAAAAAAAAAAGGCCATTTCTAGAGCCAAGGAAAATTGTTACAAGCCATACACCAAAAGAAGGGATTTCATATGCTTTATCCCTCGCAGGTATCGGTAATTTGGCGGAATCCAAAAGATCTCTCAGTACCTACTAAAATTCTTAACCTTAGAGTTTCTCCAAAAATAACTTCAAAATCCCCTAAAAACCCTGTAGAAATTCTAGTTCCAGAACAAAGAAGTCTACTGAACCTTCTAAATCGCAAAAATCCTTAATTACAATTTGTATTCCTTCAACATCGAATAGAACTCCCAAACAATTTCACAAACAATTAAAAAAAGACAAAACTTTGCTTCTAAAAAAGAACAAAAGACAAAAAACGTCGTTTTTTAACACTTAACTGAGAAACAAGCATCTGCTACATTCTCAAGCCGCCACACTTTAACTAAAGAGGATTTTCTTAAAAAAGCAAAAATTAATAAAAGCAGCGACTATTGCTGAGGATCTTTTAGATACTGGTGAAATGCCTACCAGTGAAATCGAGGATTTCGCATCCTCTACTTGTGATATGAAGACACTTCTACGATTTTGAATACTGGGAATTGCAAATAAAAGCTAAAAAGAAAAATATGCAATTAAATCCTAAACATAATGGCGCTTTTTTTTTTTTTGTGTGTGGAAGTTATGGGGTTTACTTCTTAAGTTTGACCATATCAAACATCTGATTTATAATAAACATTCAGTTTACATCGTATTGCAAGGAATCTTTTTGAAACCGATGGACATAGCTGAAATCAAAATATATGGTACAGTACATAAGAATCTTATCGCTCACATAGACTCAGGAGTTGTTGCTATACTTGTTTCACATAGCAATACATCCTTCATTATTCCTTTGCATACAAACTTATAAGCTGTGGCTGTGAGAGTTTCCAAACAATAGTCAATTAATGTATTTAGTTTGTAACTATCTTCCATTGCTCCCATTTCTTGAAGAAAGCTTTATTAGCTGATCAAGCTCTCTTGGAGACCCATGGTACTAAAGTTTTTGGAGGAGTTTTAAAAGAATCACAGACATTAACTTATAAATTTTGACTTCTAAGGTATTCATAGAAATTTGTTGCGTTGTTTTTTCATATTATTTATTCTATTGCTTCTGAATTTTTGTACATTTGTTATTATTTTGGTTGTATTTTTGCATAAAGAATATTTAAGTCATGACGAATGACCGTTTAAGTTTTAAATTTATTTACTAAACTGCTTTTTCCATCTTATTTTCTAATTCTGCTCCATCTCCGCAGAATCGTATAACAGAAGCCCAACATTCATATAAGAATTGCTGAGAGTGGAAATTGTAATAATTTCAAAACAGCTACTCTCCTAAAATGATTTCCTTATCGCCAGAACTTTGTAATCTTAACTTCTTAATTTAGCGGGAAATTTATTTTCTCACGGATTCAAAATGCTGAACTTTGCAAATTTCTTCCAAATTTGTGTAAGATTCAATTCTTTTTCACGCTCACTCTTTCATCCTTTCTGTTTACCTGCTCAGTTAGCCGCTCTGCTCTTGTGAAGGCTTGTACAAAGAAAACTTGTCAAAATCTAAAAATGGGACAATACCCATAAAATTAAAAAAAAGGGGAAAAAAGGGCATTAAAAACGTTGATTGCTTTAATCGAAGTTTTACATGTATAATTTTGATTCTCTTAACAGATCCTTTTTAAACTTTCAACTAAGATTTCTGTAGAGAAATATTTCTCATTTTTAAATTATTACATAAACAATATTTAAGTATAGGATGTAATTTTACTTCTAGATTTCATGGTAAAATTTCTAGAGAAGAAGCTGAAAGATTATTAGTTGAAGATGGATGTTATCTAGTTCGAGAAAGTCAGCGAGCTGTTGGTCAATACACATTAAGCATGAAGTATGATATAATCTTTGTCATTTGTATATTTATTTTTTTAATAGTGGAAGTTCTATGTTAAACATTATTATTGAATAAAGTTATTTTTACTTTTTTTTTATTGTAGTCTTGGCAAATTTTAAAATATATGCCTTGTCATTGTTTGTTGTCAAAATTCAAAAATATAATTTTCATGTACATTTTCTCCCCGTGGTGTTATGAATTTAGCAGTTCTTTTCCTTGTCATGTATAGATAATTTTATCTTGATTTATTATTTTTAGTGTCGTAGTTAGCAAGAAATATTCTTTTTTTCATCAATGAATAACAGTTTCATTTAACATTTCATCTTGGTCTAGAAATCTTGAGTTCAATACTTCAATTTAAAGTACTTTATCTTTTTTCCTTTTTCTTTTTACAACTGAAAAAGAAACCCTGAATAATTGTTGATGAAAAACATTCTTAGTGTATTATAATTTGTGAATATGGAAGGGTGAGAGTTATGAAAATGTAAAAAAGTTGCAGGGGAAGACATAAAAAAAACATTGATAATACCTTGAATGAATTATATATTTTAATATTTTGTTAGAAAGCACTAAGCAAAATCCAGAATAACTAAAATTTGAAGTAATATCTTCCTATGAACATAATGCAGTACCACAAGTAATATAGTCCATATATTAACTGTCCATGGCTATTCCATTACATGTTGTATATTACTTTCATGTTTCTTGTAATACTTTAATGTGAATATGGTTGGTTCGTATAAGATTGATGTCTAAAGGAAATATGAATTAACTGTTTTAGAACTTCTTATTCAAGAATGGAAAAAAAAAAAAAAAACACTGAAGAACTCAAAAATGTGCAAATTAGGTTTTAAGCGAAGTTAAAATCATTTATGCTGCATTATGAAATCCTTGCACATGAAAATTACTGTAATTTTGTTTCTTTCAGGATCCGTATTTTAGTTTTTACTGTGAGTAGTGGAATTCTTTTAAAAATCCAGTGGAATTTTAATTTGTCATATTTAATATTGTTATTTTTATTTTAATTTTTTTTTTTTGCTAGTCAGCATATGCGTTTCTTGAGTGCTGCACAACTGTGTTTATGTAAATGAAGAAATTATCTTTGATTAAATTTTTGCTCTGAAGTTTCCTTAAAAGTTAATTTCAAATTGTTGAGGACTGATGCTCAATATATATCTTCTGTAGTTAAATATTTTATTATTATTTTAATAAATGGATATTTTTAATATTATTACTTTTTGACTGATTAAATAATTACTGATTATAAAAATTTTGTTCTGATGTTCTCAAAAAAGCACTATTTATAATCCCAACACAGCAAAAGGTTCGATTCATCAATAATTAAGGGACACTGGATACAATCACAGTATGAATTCATAACTAAATAAATTTTTTTTTCTTAAAGCTATAGCTTTGTATATTATAGAAATTTAATTTATTTATATATAGAATTTAATTTCTATTTTTGCTTACTTTTTTAACTATCATGATCAAACATTATTTCTTTAATGTTATTTCCTTTAAATTAGGTTAAATTTTCATAAAATTCTAATAGCAACATTCGAAATTTCTTATTTTCTTTCACTATAGCCAATATTACGCAATATAATTTCATTGAAATATTTTTTCTTTTTAGATTTGCTGGTGTAACTAAAAATTTTAAGTTGTATTATGACAAAAAGCATTATGTTGGAGAAAAACGATTTGACACTATACAAGATCTTGTGGCAGATGGTCTTATTTCAATGTACCTTGAGGCTCATGCGGGCGATTATATTGCTACAATGTGTATGGAATCCAAATATGAAGATAGCCCATATATGACTTTAAATTCATATAAAAGAAAAATTACACGCAATCGCTCTAGAAGTAGTATAAAACATGCTAAAGATGAAGTTGCATTAAAAAAGGATATTTCTAAATGTGATACATTCCATGAGTATGATAGACCACCTATTGAAGTAAGTTTTCCTTTTTAAAATTTCTCTTTTCAGTTTGTCAAGTTCTTGTTGTATTAAAAGGCTTTTTTATTTTTGTTAGACGTCAACAAATGATGTGTTTGTTCCTGAAGATGGAGACGACATAGATGTTCTGCAGTTTGAAAAACCTCATGTGTTTAAAGTGAGATATTACAATGAAGCTCTCTAATTAAAGATTGTAAAATTCCTTACATTCTCAAGATTTTATTTTTCTTCAAGTTTTAATATTTTTGCAGATAAGGGCTCTAAGCTACTTTTTCGTTTTCATTAATTTACGAACCCCTGGATCAGCAAATCAATATGTTACCAACATGGAAAAAAAAAACTTTTAAGAATGTGTCTTCACTTAAAAAAATCATAGTTGGAACGTCATTTGTTATTTTATTAAATTTTTACAGTTTCCAACAATTTTCGGACTTCCTGTATTTTTGCGATTTTCACCTACTAGGCGTCGTTTGGATCCTATGTTGTATGGTTATTTTTTTTTTTTTTTTTTTTTTTTTTATCCACTTAATGCCTACTATCACTTCTCTGAATTTGTCGGTCGAATTCGGCAACACTGTGTGTGTGTGGCAGATGGTCAAACTAGTTTTTTTTTTTTTTTTTTTTCACAGATGTAAATAAATACAATTGGTTTAATAAAAATTATCTTATGACAGGACTTATTGCCGTGCTTGTACTTTTTTCTGGCTTAGTCTTGATTTTTGCCTCCAAATTATTGATTGTTTTACTATTTGAATTTTTTCCTTACGGTCTATTTTGTGTTATCTGGCAGATGTGTTACTCATTTATCAAATAAAGTAACGTATGAAATTCTGAATGTCAGAATTTTATAACGTTTAATAAATATTGATGAAATTATACAAATTCTCAGTAAATATAATACTAAAAAATCTTTTGACAGGCATAAACTGTATGCAGAGATTCAAAAATTTAAAGTTATTGGATGCCTTTTCATTTAGGAATATGGCTTATTTATTTATTTATTTAATCTTAGAAAATTTATTGTTTTTTAATGCAAATAGCCATTAATATTTTAATATTAAATTTCCCTCAATTTCTTATAGTAATAATTTTGTTTACTTTCCAGACCAACAATTTCATTGGATTACCATGGTGTGATTTTTGTGGCAATTTTATGTGGGGTTTAATTGCTCAAGGTGTCAAATGTGAAGGTTTGTGCTCCTCAGTTTTTATTATTTTTAATTGTTGGATATAATGTTAGCTGATTGTTTAATGAGCGAAGTTAATGTCTCTCAGCCATTAGTGTAGGTTAGTATCATCTGAGGTACAGTGTATATTCCTCCCTTGTCTTATTTATGAAATTATGAAAATGTCTGCCTGGATGTTAATACTGAAATAAGATGTTTTAATATATTATCTGTGCAAAACGCATTTATTTACATACATTAAAATTCATAATGAAATTTATTTTACTTTATAACAATCATTGAATTTTCAATGATCTTGCATTTAACCAGCTCTTTTCATTTTTTTTTCACAACAGCTGTTGTGCATCTTTATAAAATAAAATGAGTGAAGTATTTTCAAAAATTAGCTTTGAACTTAAAAAATTTAATTAAAATTAACAAATTAAACTGGGTAATTATTTAATAAAAGTTTTCATATTAAAAAAAAAAAAACATTCTAATTTAACATAAAAAGGTGTAATTTTTAGACATTTCCTGTTAAATTAATCGTAAAGTTGCAAAACTGTAAATGAAGTAATTGTGCATTATTCTTTTATTTAGGATTAAATTGGGAAGAATAGTTCAAATTTTTTTCAGAAACATTTGATAAAATATATTTTATTTCCAAAATTATGGAAGATAATATGATTACTTCACTGCATTTAGTTCTGTGAACTGTTTCTTTTCTTGGAAATGCAATTTTATTTAGATTGTCTTGTGACATTTTTCTTCTCAAAAATGACAAAATGGATTTCAATTTTCTTGAATGTTCACAGCTAGCAGTTTAACCCTGAAATTGTTAAAGTACAGCAATGAAATATTTAGAATTGAGAAAATATCTTGAGATTATGAAATGATAAAATTTAAAGTGCTTCTTTTAGTTTTTGTACAAGCATCTTCTGTATTATGTAATTATATTTTGCAATCACAGATTTTAAATAAAGTTTTTTTCATCGATTCATGATATGAAATTTGTTCTGGCTTTTGCATTTAATTTGCATATTTTTATCTAAGGAAAAATGGTTTCATATAATTTTCATGTCCTCCAAAAATCCAAATTTTGATTTAAAATAATTAAATCAAATTAATTGTATTTTATTTCCTATCAATTAAAATATCAAATTTAATCAAATTGAAACAGAATAGATGAAAGCAAAAACCCAAAATAAAAACTTCCTTTATATGTTGATCATAACAGTGATAATTTGTGATAAAGTAAAAAAATATTCTATTTCGGGTATATTACATAATGCTGACATAGGCATAATAATGAAAATTGTGAGATTAACATTCACAATTTTTATTTGCCTATGTGGAGAACAAAATACAGTGAACATTGTTTATTACTTTATATGAAAGGTAGTAAGGTAGCTACTTGCTTCCTTTAAAGCTAACAGAATTTGTGATATATGCTTCAGGATTTGAAATTTAAATATTATAAATTATCTTATATATGCTAAATCTTTAAGTCCTAATGGTAAAATCTTGGCATCTCAAAGAAAACTAATGACAAATATTCACACTATTTTTAGAAAGCTATTAATGGTGTAAAATTCTTTTTCTTTTTATTTCTTTTTCTACTTTTGCAAAAATCTAACTTCAAGTATGGTGATCATAACTGTATTAAAAATCTGCATTTGTTTTCGACATTTAGTGTGGCACAAGTGCATTAAAATTTTGTAAACTAATATGAAACATAGGTATAATAAACAAAAAATGATTGTCATATTTATGTCAGTTTTATTTTAAATACTTTGCTAATTTGACAGCAGAAATGAGTTGTGGTCTGACTTTAAGCATTGTTATTTATCTAGAACAATTGTATAATTTACTCAAAGTGCAAAAAAAAAAAAAAAAAAAAAAAAAAGTCTTTAAATAGTGGGGTTTTTTTTTTTTTTTTTTTTTGATCAAAAAGTATTTATTTGTGCTGATTGGTTGAAGACCTTTTTATTTTATTTTTATTGTAATGTTAAGTTACGTTAATCATTTTTATCTGAAATGAATTCAGTTGCCTTATTTACTGTTAAATATGTTACTATAAAATGGAGCAAAGATAATAGCAATTCATCTCACTTATCTCAAACAAGAGATGGTCCTCTTCTTTGTCTTTCATTCAAATGGTATCATAATACTTTTTGCATTTTATTTGCCCTGGTAGATTTTATTTGCCTTTATTTAAGAAGCATGAACAGGTTCCAGAGGCTGTACTGTAAAACAAACTGAATCTTTTAAATTTTCCTGCATTTGGCTGCAATTAAATTTTAAATAAATAAAATCCATGGAATTGAGATTAGACAGTACTTCAAGAAATAATCCAGAATCTTAAAAAAAAATGTGAACTAAAATAAAATAATATACATGTAAATTCTTTCACAATATTCCCCTTCCCACCAGATAGACATCTGAAGTGACATTACCTCTCTTCACTCCTTGTTTCAATTTCACTATACATTTAGTGCCTATATCTTTATGCAACTAAGTTATACTCAAACAAGGTAAGCTAGAAAAATAATAGAAATGTTTACCCGTAGCATATATTCACTTTACTTGACATTATTTTTGCAACTCTAGCTCCCTTTGAAAGATGCAGAATGTTTATGTAGTGTATAAGAATACTGTGTATAGTTTAATTTTTATGCTTTGCATTGTTTTAAATGTTCAAGAATGTTAATATTCATAAAATGTTTCAGATTGTGGATTTAATGCTCATAAAAAGTGCTCTGAAAAAGTCCCTAATGACTGCATGCCTGATTTAAAGTATGTAAAAAGGGTGTTTGGTGTTGATCTTATTACTCTTGTTAAAGCGCATAATACCTTAAGGCCATTTGTTGTGGATCTTTGTATTAAAGAAACTGAAAAAAGAGGTGAGATACGGCATTTTTTTAATGAATATTGTTTATATTGTTTGCAATAAATTTAGTAGTCTTTGTGTGTAAATATGCAAAAAATATTAAACATTTGCACCTGAATTCATGTTTGATTATAGCAGATTTAATGAACTAAGGAATTGGAAATTACTTGATTGCTCTTGCAAACATATGTTTTATTCCGTGCAAAATGGTGTAAATTTTTCAAATGTTGTTTGAGAATTAATGTGAATCGTAATAAAATTAATACAAATTCTTTTGTAACACATTGTAACATTGTTCGGAGGATAAACGTATCGATTTCATTGAAAATAATTTTGCCTTTTGTAAAAACTTGGAGTTTTATTCTTAGACAAAGCAATTGGTCCACATTCATAGATTACAAAATTTTGACTATTATAAAATAAAGTTTTTTTCTCCAATTGAATCGTATCACGAAGAATAGATTATAAATCAGTGTTGTGTGAAAGATTAAAATTTAAATTTATTTTGTATTTACACTGCAATGACAATCATAAAACAGATATAAAATGTAATCCAAATATTTTAATTTGATCCCAGCAGCGAAAAACGTAATAATTATCATACTTTCAATATTCCACCATCAGTGTATGTTTTTTGGCCGGGATATCCTGGTTTTTAGGGCGTTGGATTCGCATCCCTTGGATTGTGAGTTCGAAGCCCGCCGGCCAAAGACTCTTTGTACATGGTGGTTGGTGTACTTATAAATCTGTCGTAGCCACAATGTCCTCCAAGTCGAGACAATACCACTGGGGGTACTGGATCAGTGGTGATCGTTCTCAGATCCAGGTCTAAATTATGATTTGTGGATGAGTGAATGAAGTCTTCCCTATGAAAAGGGCTGTGACGCATGAGTAGCTAAGACATACGCTTGACCCTAGATGGCGCTACTGAAACAAGAGACGCTAAAACTCGGCTTAAAAGTGCTGACTACCTCAGCGGGCTTGTCTATGACAAGTGCCATAAGCAACCACAACATGTATGCTTTTCTATATTTCGTAAGATCTTTAATTATTGGAGTTATAAAATTTATTCTGAATGTTATGGATCTCCTGTAAAATTGTAATGATGAACCAACAGAAATTAATTTCAGGTGAAACATTATCAACATATATCAAATGTACAAATTTAATGAAAGTTTTTTGCAGACTGCTTATTTAGGTTTCGTAAATTAGTAGATGCATCGAGTTTGAATAGTAATGATCAGAAATAACTTCTTAGAAATGAATGAAAAATAATCCAGATAACTAATTTTATCGCTGAATAAAAATTCCTGATTTTCTTCATTAAAATGCTGACATTATTTAATTTGCTATTTTACCATGAGGAGATTTTATCTTACCCTTTGTTGAGTTATGTTTTGTAATTTCTAAGAAATATGTTGACTGTAAATTGCAACATATTTATATCCAATGAATGCATTTATTTTTTTAAGAATTTTGCTTTTGTTGGTGATCTTTTTATTCTATTCTAATGTGATCATGAATAATTTGTCCTTAAAATGACAGATAATATATTTAAAATTCAAGATATTTAGCTTAAATTTAAGAAGGTGCTTTTCTTACTTATACTAATAAATTTCATAGTTATAGTTCTTGTTAAAGAACTGATTTCAGACAAATTGCACAATTTTTGCTGCATTTCTTTTGGAAGTTCTGCACTTCTTTTCCATTGTGCCTTGATTATGTAAATTGAGTTGAGTGTGAATAATTAAGTTACTTTTCAAAAGTAATAAGAAATTGTATGTTGTTAATATCATTCAGATTGCATAATTTTCAAAAATTATTGATTACTAAAACTGCATTTAAACAAAAATGAATATATAAATTAATGACTACTTAATAAAATCAAACTTGTTCATTGTTTCCGAAATGAGAAAACTGTATGGAGAATGGAAAAATTCGCAATATGAAGATTTGAAGTTAAATGCATTGTATGCATTAACAAAAATTGTATTCTTCTAAATATCGTTGATATAATACAATCCAAAAGATCTGTTGCTACTTAAGTTATTAAATAGCTGTTTTTTGACATTACAGAATTCTCTGTTGCTGTTTTACATAGATGATTTCACTGAAATTTCTTTCTTTCTTTTTTTTTTTTTTAACTTTAGGGCTTGATGTTGAAGGCCTATATAGAGTATCTGGCTTTAGTGATGAAATCGAAATGTGCAGGATGGTATTTGAAAGGGGTATGCTTTATAGTTTATTTTAATATTATCTGTTATCTCTCTAGCTCTACCCTTAAATTTTCTTAAATAGTTTCAATATTATATTTTATAGACAAGTCAAGATAGACTTGATGATTTCTTAAATTTTTTTGTCTCAAGCATATTTTGTTTCTTGTGTTGTTTGTTTGGTTTTAAGACAGTTTTCTTTATAAATTTTCTTTTTATTGATAAATCTCTGTGAAACTACCACCTTAAAAATTTCATGAAAATCTGAAATAAATGTCTTAGAAAATATAGTAAAAAAATTTTTTTTAAGTATATTTAATTGGAATACAAAATACTTTTGAGAAACAGTATATGTTATGCTGATAACATTAATTAAATTTTTAATTCCAAATATGCTATTTCATTTGTTGGATATTTATGAACATTTTCATTTATAGGTGTTATACTGTGCATTTCTGTATAATTACATTGCTGTATTTTAGGGACTTATTAGGGTTAGAATTTTGAAGTTAACCCTAATGATAATTGAGAAACAACCTTGGCTTATCATTACTAAGATTCAAATATCTCTTTCCTAGACCAATTTTTTTTATCCTTTAATTAATTTTTAACTATAATAAAAGAAAAAAATTGAATATATATCTGTGATATTGGGTTTTAGAATTGAAATAAAAGTATTTCCTTGAAAAATTTGTATTGACATTAGAGTTGAATTCTGATATGATGTAACGTACTTGCGGGAAATTCAACTAGCTATTCCATTTTAAAAACTTTTATTTTGTCATTGTATGGTTCCAATTATCTGTACCTTCATGAAGGTCAGAAATAAAAGAACAAGATCTACAAAGAACAATACATAGATAAATATTCTTGTATCTCACATGCCAGGCATCTAAGAAGAAAAAATCTGCAAAATGAAAATTTTATTAAGAATTATGTTCAATAATTGGAAATAGATTAATTGATGTAAAAGCCAAGAGAAAATTAACTGGGACATAATTCTGTCTGTAAATAAATGTTCAGATCAGGATTATTTTCAAGTATATTTCCTTTGTTTATGAATTTTATTAAGACTTTTGTTTCTACTGATGCACACATTTTGATGCCTAAATTTAGACCAATGTAGATTTGTGTAAAAAGGAAAAACATATCCAAAATTGGACGGGAAAAGAAACATCCGAGATTTTAAAACTATCATAAAAAACATTAAAGCTTTTAAAATACTATCAAAATTTCATTTCTATGAGCAAAAGATTTCTATGACTCACTTAAAACAATTCTAATTAATTCATTTCCAGTATTCTTAAAATTGTGGTATGGCCTGAAGAGAAGGTTAAAGGTTTATGCTGGGTTTTTTTTTAAAATCAATTAGTAATATTATCAGTCAAATGAGCAAAGCTTTATGATGTGGTTAATGTGAAAAGTAACTGGTGCTCATGAGAGTATGTAAAAAGAGCATAAGGAATTCACTAATATGAACATTCCTGTAGTTAGGTTGAAGAGCTTTTTCCGACATTTTCAGTTTTGGCATTTGAAATGTTTACCTGTTTAAATCTGAACTAAAACGTTCAGGATTTAAGACATAATTAATGCGATGTTTTATTTAAGTTTGTGTTAGACTTGATTGTGACTTAGGTAAGGTTTTGATTTGTTCAATCAGAAAAAAAAATATTATTAAACTACTTCTTATTCCGAAACTCATTATCACTCAATGGAAACACATATCACTGTAGAAAATGTTCTCTATAAGTATGAAATATATATATGTAATGATATTTTAAACTCTAATTCAAGAGAAGCTTTGTAAAATTGCTGAATCGGCTAAAAGCCTAAATTTCCCACAATCCGAGTGAAGGCACAAAATACCGCTGACGTGACAAATTCTTTTTTAAAAGATTCCTGTGTTTCCCTTGCCTCTTCGGCGCGTGTAGCGAAAATCCCTATCGAAATCTCATCATATTTAAGCATTATGGAGAAATATTTTCCCTATCAATATCTCAAGTTATATAAGACCAGGAATAAAATATTCAAGAGCTTTTCTCTCATTTCTTGCTGTGTCGTTCTGTGTTGTGAGTGTGCTCGTCGCTTGTAAATAATGCGTACTTCTCCAAGATGAAATAAAACGACTTCACGCAATCGAAAGTTTTCACTGTCTTCGAAACTGCATTCTACTTCATATAAAATAATGCTTACATATATATATATATATATATATGTTCATGCTTCGTATTTAGATTTGCATAAACTCAATTTTTTCTAATCTCAGTGCCTAATTCAAATACATATCGTAATTCTTCAAATAAGAATAGCTCGAATTCATAAGGCATGTTGTAATTTTGACGAGTTATAAACAATTGTTTTCAATTTCTAATGCTAAATTATAGGTCTATATTTTTCAATATATTTCGAGATGTTATAATTCTTTGACAATAATTCTCATTTTACAGCAAAATATTGAATAAAAAGAAAAAAGTTATGCCTTTCTAAAAATATAAAAGTGCATTTTATATTTTTAATTTTTAAATTCTTAGGTGAATAATTTTTAATAGAAACTCGCCGTAATTTTGATGTCAATCATTGGGAACAAGACCTGAAACATCACTGTCCCGGATTTTATCGGTTTCCTTCAGATATTTTTTAAAGATATTTCTATCACCAAATACTTTCAGAACAGCGTGATTTTTGCTTTCTTTCGGGGGGGGGGCATCTTAACTTCACAAAAGGACTTTATTTGCTGAAATAAAAAATTACTTAATTGGAACTAGAGAAAATGCGTCTGCACATTGTTGCTTCAGATTAAGATATATATTCTTTTTGAAACAGAGGTGATGTAGAAAAATTAGTATATATAATAGATTTTACTTCAAGCATTGTTTAAAGCAAATAAAAAGCAATGACAGTTGTAGAAGTGATTAGTAAATTCTTTCAGTAATGAAAAAAAAAAAAAATTCTGTGCAAAGTACGTGTTCATGTATTGCTAAATGCATTAATGAATAAGGCATTGGATAAAATACAAAAGTAACTCCTTGTGTGTGGATAATGAAAAAAGAATTTCTGCACTTTTAACAAAATGCATTTTTTTAAACCAGCGGGAGCGGTCTGTCCGAAACTTTTTCGCATATTCTTCTGCATAAAATCTTGGATGAGGCTGCGAATACTTCACTAGGCATTGGTGAAAGGTAATTAAAGAAATATAGATATTTAGAGTGAATCTAACATTTTTACTGTATCTATCGCAAAATTGTGAATTTTGGATGCCTTTTTACAGGTCAGTTGGCATCAAAATCACAAGATAACATACCGAATTTCATTGATTTAAGTCATTGCTCTTACATGCTCCGAAAGTACAGACAGACGGTCAACTGTTTGACAGATTTCGTTCAAAATTTGATAAGTGTATCTATATTTTAGATGCTAAACCTTTTCACCAAATGTTATCAACCTAATCTCTTTCCATTTTGTTGTTGTCGAGTTCATTTGTACGCGAACGGCCAGACTGACAGACTGCCTGTGAATGAATATTGTTCAAAATATAATAGAAATCTGCAAACTGGGTCATAATTCCTTATACCAAATTTCAGCCTTCTAGCTCAAAATGTTAATTGAATTGTCGTGTTTATAGAGAGACAGTCAGAGATAATTCCAAAAATGTTTTTTCGGTCTCACGGAGGTCTGCAACTCGGAGATTCTTCAAAAGCTTGTGATCGAATTTTTCGACGATTACAATACTTCCTCTGTACTTCATATACGCAAAAGTAAAAATGAAACAAAATCTTAAAAGTGTTTTGGTAAATTAATTTGTCATATTTAATACTCTTTATGATAAAAAACGATTCTAAAAATTTTTTAAAAAAATGATTTAAAGTATCGCTTGGTGGAAGTTTGAATGTACATATCAGCAACATCAGCTATTTATGTTTCCGTTATAAAGGAACGTTTGAGGAAATTAGCGTCCGTCTATATTTTCTGCTGCAAAAATTTTTTGAATTAAGCTTGTTTTATTCATGTTAATTGCTAAACTTATTTAGAATTTTTAATTATTTTAAACAAAATACCTTAAAAATATTATTTAACTATATTTTTAAAATTATGTAAGTAAAATCATGTGTTTATAATACTTATTTTGTTATATTTCATTGCTCCTAAGAGTGAAGTTAAAATAGCAACAACATTGAACTTTTTTAGAGGATAACCATATTAATGACTAATGTGAAAAAAATAATAATGTGACACATTTGCTACGTTTGCATATGTTCAAAACAATCCCTAATTTTTTTTATTATCTCCTATAGTTTTGAATTAACCAATCTTCAGATTTTATATCTGGGCATTTCTCATTCAGAATCATTTAAAAGAAGAAAAGTCTGGAGTTGCTGTTTGAAAATTCGATAACGTAAATCTAAATATGTGTATGGTTTGTTAAGTAAATGCAATTTGAATATTTTTAACGAGAATATATTCCTAAGGGGAATGACATTTTTTCTCTGAATTTAGTTTTTTATAGATTACAAGCAATAAGAAATGTCCAGATACTTTTTGGATGAATTGTCTAAGCTTTTACTAAAACAGTTTCTGTTGACAGATGCTAATTTTTTATAAGAATGATGCCTTGTGTGTTTGATATAAAAAAACAGAAAAGGTAAAGTCTAATTTTAGCACCATTGAGCTAACGCAATCAAACAGTTCTTGTCTTGACCTTGCCATAGAATGGGGAAAATTCAGGTCTCAAAATGAGGCACACACTACACCTGAAATTTTTCTTAGATTTCTGTTCTGCTCTCTTTTCCCTAGGTAGATGGAGAAGACTTGCCTGTTCAGTCTACAGAATTTAAATAGGGATTATTAGTTGAAATTTATATGTGTTTCCATGGATCTCATATTGCATTTCCATTCCAGTTTTAAAATCTAATTAATGGATTTTGTTAAATGTGTTTATTGTTCAACTTTTTTCAGTTTTTAATATTTCAATATCATTTTATTTTGGCTAACTCTGCTGCTTTTCATTCGTCGTGCGAAAATCTAAACGAATAGTTTTAATTGCTGTGATGCAGATCATTTTGCATTTTCAGTGTCAGTCTAATGCAGATGTTATGAATTGTTGATACTATATCCATTTACATTCAGGTTTTATCCTGTTTCTCTGTCGCAACTAGAATTTGCTATAGAGGTGCATCTAAAACAAAATGAAGAATAATGTACTTTGGAAATCGCTGGCTCCTCAAACCTCTGACCTGGATTCGAACATCTGATTTTCATATTTGTTAATATAAATCAAATTTTGAGGATTTGCAATGTTTTTAAGAAACAGTGTGGAAATAGCAATATTTCTGTCTAAGATTTTATAGTTCATTCACATATAATGTAAAATTTGAAAGTGAATAATTTTCTTTCCATCTGCTTTCTCAGAATGTTAATATAAACCATGGATTTTTTTTAAAGAATTGATTTGTTGGACTAATTCGCGATTTTGAAAAATTATTATTTATTTAACAAATTCATTGATTTCAGTTAAAATATGAATGCTAAAAACATAAGGTTAATTCTTCTGGTTCTCATTTAAAAGTAATATAGAAGTTCACACTCATAATAATCATTTTAAACAAAATTTTGACATTAGCTCTAGTCTATACATCTGTACACAGATTCTGAAATATATATCTTTTACTTTCTGAATGAACATTTTATTACTTTGTGTGAATTTTTATAGAAATTCTGTTTAATGATTGTGGAAAATATTCTGGTTTCTAACATTGAAGCATATATTGAAGATGTTCTACTATCCATTTATCATATTAGGAGTTCTTTTAGGTGAGTATGGAATTCAAATTCTCAAGATGACCAAGTGATGCGCATTTTCATCTCATGAAGTTTGTTTTTGGTAATTGTGGCTGACTCATGTTACTGAATGGTCCTTTATATCATTGCCTTCCCATCTTCTGTGTATTGTTTGTATGTTCATTGCCTTGGTCCTATTGTCAGATATATATGATTTATATGTTTGTCCTTCATGATTTTCTCTGGAATCAAAAAAATTTCTTCATTTGCGGTCTATTCTTTCTTTTTCAGTAACATAAAAATGGAGTACTCGGTTTATTCATTTGCTACATGAAACATTTCTGTTTTGAATTCCCGAGGAGTTGTTCTGTCATTTAGAAATTTTTCTTATACCTATGCATCCTTTGTATGTTTTTATCTTCTTTATTGGACTCCAAAGAAAAAAGTCATTATTTTAAGTCTTAAATTAGTATTTTTGATAAATGTTTCCAAAACAGGAGGGTTCTATTTTCATTTATATGTATTTTTAACTAGAGACATTACCTGCTGTTCATTTTGAAAGCAAAGTTTATTTTTTCTGAAGAATGAATTTGAATTTTTTATGTTTCAATCTCTTACCTTGTTCTGGAAATTTATGCTTAAATCCGTGATGAAATTTGGACTTCTGAATGATAAATAAAGAATTCGAATATTTTTTGTAGTTGTAGATGTGCATAATGCTCATATTTACTAAATAATGATTTTGATTAAAATTCGGATTTTTTTATTGATATTCAAAATGAATACGGAAATTTAATGAGAAAAATTAAACTTTGTTGAATTTGGAAATTATAAAGGAAAGATGTTTGTGGTCTTGTACAGAATACCATGTCTATAATGAGAGAGAAAGTATCAGTTCAACTAGTGATTGGTTATAAGTGAAAAATTTGTTGGATTTAAGTTGTGGATGCTGAAATGCTCTTGTATTAGTTCAGTGTGGGAAAATATATCGTCTAATTAGATCTTTACATTTTTATATCTATATATTTATTTGCTCAAGATTCAAAGTTATAAGATTCGATTTTTGTTGACCAATTTTAAACGTTTTACATAATGAAAAACTAGAATATTTTTGCAGTAAGCATCTTATTACCTATATTTTTTTAGTGCAACATTATTTTGAAGTCCTCTGTGTAATCTAAAATAATGTTGTGAAATTTTCTTTAAAGTATTTAATTCTTTGCCATATCTAGTCTTGAATTACGAAAAGTTGTTGGTTTAACTTTTGTCTGAAATCGAATGGCCTGATTTTTGTCTTGCCAATTTATTTAATCTGAATCTGTGCTTTCAAAGCTTATATTTTCAATTCACTTAAAACTAAAAATTTATTTTGGAAATGTAGATAAGAAAAAAACTTGGTTGAAACAAGAAGTGAATCATAATTATTCTTATTGTGCATGCATATCATAGAGCTGAACTTTATGATACATATCCTTTTACTGATTTTTAAAAAGTTCCATAAATGGTATTTGAAGGGAGGACGATAAAAAAATTCTTTCCTTTTCTTTTTCTCCTTCTGTGTGCTTTTGTGTATGTCTATTTATTGCATATGTCATATGTATATGTATTACATTTTTTTTACTTACATTTGTTATCCTTTTGCTTTTTTAAAAATCTAGATTGTGAATGTGCTGATATCAGTAGAAATGCCTTTGAAGATATTAATGTTATAACCGGTGTTTTGAAATTGTTCTTTCGCCTTCTTCCTATACCTCTTATAACTTTTGAAGCATATAGTTCCTTTATTGCAGCCGCAAGTAATAATAAATTTTTTGAACTTTGTACTGCTAATTATTTTTTAATTATCTTGGTTATTATATTGTCTTAATATTGTTAATTTGAAGTAACATATTAAACTGTCATTTGTAATAAATAATTTTATAAATATACTTTTCTTCTAATCTTAACTTTGCTTTATAATACTCTACTTAAGATGTAGTTATCAGTAATATAATGTAATCCTTGAATCTAAAGCCTTATTTCTTAAATGTATATGTTTTTATATATTTTTTATTATTGTTTAGATGTTTCATTAAGATACTATTCCTTCTTCAAGGATTTCATTTGTTTTATAAATTTGTTCCAATTATAAAAATGTATTTATGTATACATGTAAAGATATATTTATTTTAAGGTCTACTATAGACAAAAGCAATTTAATATGTAATATAGTTTAAATATGAGATACGATTTTCATTTTTAAATTAAAAAAAAGTTATTATTGAAGAAATATTTTATTAGTGTTAGTTTAAAATAGGATATAAAAGTGTGGATACTTGTTTCCTTCATTTTAAAGCTTAAGTATAATGGAAACTTTTTCTGTAGCTCTGGGAGAATTCGTAATTTAAAATAAAGTATGTGAAGTATGTTCGTTCTTTATAAAGCAGTTTTGAAAACTTAAAATATAATTATTATAAGTGTTTTCTTTAATTGCATTTGCATTTAATCAAAATGATCAAACTTATTTTAGAGAAACCTGCCTTAGGAGAACGATTAGAAGCTTTAAAAGAGGCATTGAAAAGTTTGCCTCCAGCTCATTACCAAACCCTCAAATTCTTAATGGCTCATTTGTACAGGTAAGTTATTTGATTTACCTCTGATATTAATGATTTTATTAATCATTAATTAATAAATTAATGATTAATAAAATGATAATATTAATCCCAACAAATACTATTTGATATGAAGCATTAAGACTTATCAGATTATTATTTTAAGATATTTGTATCTAATAATCCATTAATATTATCCTTGAAATCTCCTTTGAAACTTATTTCATATTACCTCTAATCATCTAATAATTTCATATTACCTTTTTTTTAACACTAATGATTTTGATAACTTTTAGATTCACATTTTCTAGTTGTTTCTGCTTTAGAATATATCATTGGTATGGCATATCATTTGAACTATCACAAAACCATTTGTATTTCATATAATGTTCCTTCTCATTTCAGTATTATGACTATGTAAATTTTTGTGGTCTAGTCAATAGTTAGTAAAGAACTTTGTTGCATCATCGGCCAAATGTCATTTTATCAGGATTTATATTGTGTATTTAATTTGCAAAAAAAAAAAAAAAAATTAATTTTTTAAACCTTATATTATATTGCTTGTAAAATTCAGAAGTTCTATACATATTTATTTTTAATTCTTGAATATGTTTTTTTTTTAAGTTTTATTTGAAATTTCGCTTTGTTGTATTAGTTTAAATTTTTCTGTAAATCCATAAATATAGAAATTAAGAGAGAGAAAGAACTTTTCTTATTGAATTTGCTCTCAAAGACTACTTTAAAAGCCAGCTTTCCCCTGCTGAAAATATTTGCTTATTTCTGGGTACTTGTTTCCTAAGATCATTTGTATCTGTTGTGTCAATTTTAGGAATTTTGAATTCACCTAATTCATTTTCAAATCAATTTTCCACTATTAATAATGACAGATGTTTAATTATATTAGATCGTATTAAACTTCCTTAGATCAATAAAATTGTATCAAATTAAATGTTTCAAATTGTTGACTGTATTCAAATTTATCATCATTCTTATTCCATGCCAATTTTCTTAATTCTCTTCATACAAAGACATTTTAGTAAATGCTTTTGGCTTATACATTAAATGGCTTTTGGTGATCATTCCTCTTTGTAGTGTATTCCTTGAACACTTTCAAAATGCGTATAGAGTAAGAAATTCTTCTCTCTTACCTATATAAAACATTTAATTTCATAAGCAAAAGTGTAATATTCCAAAAAAAAATTTCAATTATTTTTATAGTTAATGAAAGGTATAAAATAGAATTGGCATTTGTATCTTTGCTATAGGTTTAGGAGGTAGCATTTTCTGTTGATACATGTTTCTGCAATTCTGTAATCTCTTGTTTTCCTGTCTTTTGTCTTAACTCGGAATTCTAAGAAACTTAATATTTTTAATTTACTATTTAAATGTTTTGCTGCATGAACTCTTGTTTATTCTAAATTGATGAAAGTTCAGAAAATGTACATGCATTTTTTTAAAAATTGCTTTCATAATTAATCTCTTAAAATAATGACCTAGTTTTGATAAATCAGGAACAAAAATTATATATCTTAGTTCTTACGAAGTAAAATACCTAATGTAGCTTTGCAATTTATTGTAGTCAATATATATATTTTTTAATGAGTAGGTTTCATTTTAATATTTTAATTGTAAAATGCATTGTATAATTTTTCAGGGTTGCTGAAAGACAAAAGTACAATCTAATGACTCCACAGAACTTAAGTACTGTGTTTTGTCCGACTCTTATGCGATGCCCTGAAATAGGTGGTGTTCCGGATCAACTGACTGCTTGGCATGCTGAAAGTACTGTAATAGAAATGCTAATTACACATCACAGACAACTTTTCGATCATTGACATAATAAGGTATTTCATTTTGTGATATAAAAATTTGAATTGTTTTATATAACTTACTGAATACCTCTATATTCATACTTCCACTTATATTATGGAACTGTTAAATTTTTCAAAAGATTAGAATTTCGAGTTCAACTTCAAATATAAAATCGCATTTCAGAATATAGAGATTTGTTTCAGGCATGCCTGCCATATATTAGAAATATGAGATTTCAGTGATTCCTAATTCATTTGAAGTTTATTCAATTTAATTTCAGTTCAATTTCTCTGCTCTCTTGCAGTTACTAGTTGTATTTAAAAAAATTGTTTTCGATTCTACAACTGTAGAGTTAGCATATATATATGCTGTTAATAATATATGAGAATGTTTAGAGAAAAATTTTAATGGGAAATCTAACCACCATAGGCTTTGAAGTTTGTTATTTATCTTTTGAAAGATATTAGTTCTTATTTTTTAATTACAATGGTGTCTATAAATTAGAGAATTTTCATGCACAAAAGAAGATGTCTATATTCATGCACAAAAGCAAATTGTAAGTGTCTAAAGGACGTTGATATAATTGCCAGGAAAATAATCTTTACTTATTAGTTAGATATGCAAATATTTTGAATCACATGACAGGCATATTATAAGTCACATGAAGGGATAAAATGTGTAAATTTGTATTATGAAATGAATATACTAGATATGTGCAGATGGTAAATGGGTCCACTGTAGTAAGAAGAAATCTCTGTAGTTGCATTAGTGGCTTACTTTCAGAGTTTGAACATAATTATCAAAATTTTATTCCGGGAGTGCATGCATTTTACGTAGGAGGATAAACGTCTAGAAAAGTCAGAAATATTACTTTTTTTTTTCTCACGTTGAGTAGAACAAAAAAAATGATGCAGAATAAATAAAAAAATATATATGTAGTTTTTTTAAATTATTTAATTTTTCATCTTAAGTATGCGATTTTTATGAAACAATCGGTGTCTTGAACATCCGATGTTGACATTTTTTAAAAAAATCGAGTTTTTAGAGAAAAAAATATAAATTATTATGAAACTTTTTTCCTTCAAGGAATGAAATGCTCATGGTGAATCATAAAATTGTGACAGTTCTTAAAATTCTCAAAACATTTTATGATTTGAATAATGTATGTATGTATTGATGTATAATATGCACCCACGTTTAGAGAATGTTAGTTCAGGATTTCAAGAACGAAGATTTTTCCTTGTTATCGTGTAGTTTGCTGTACTTAACTGCTTATCAAGTTTCTTTCTGAATTTAACTATCATCTGCAGAAAAAAAAAAAGGAAATAACCCCTATATGATCTATACTCTGTTTCACCCTAACTTGGCAGTACTGTAAAAGGCAGAAAATGTGACGCTCCGCGTTGGAAAAGAATTTCCCATCAATCCTTCAAGTAACTAAAACGCCCAGAAATTTATCAAATAATATAACAAATTACGAGAATCTTTTTTTTTTATCAGCATGTATTTAAAATTATTCTCATGTTAGAAGTGCTTACTTGTTTAGTAATTTGTAAATAAAGCGAACGAATAAAACCAAAAGATTGACATAATGAATTCCACTTTGGCTAGAACCTGCTTCAAGGTCAAATATTTGGCGCTCTTTTTTCGTGCATCACTGCCAAATTTGCTTAATTTTATTCGCAAACGTTATTATCATCATTCGTACTTTTTTACCAGCTAATATTTTTGACACTGTTAATCACATTAGTAGTTATTAGTTTAGATTGTTGAATATTGATTCAAGTCGTCCTTTCTATTCACTTCTAAAATGTCTGAAAAAGTGTTATCACCCAAGTCGACGGAAACCAATAAAATGTGCAGCACGCAGAAACTCATTAAATGTATAGAAGAAAACCCTAAACATTCTATCTATCAAATCGTTGATAAAGTTTCGCATCTTACAGGTATTTCTCAAAGAAAAGTTTTCCGCTTGAAAAAAGAAATAAAGGCATACAGTCCTTTAAGTACCACTGGAAAGAAGCGACCAGGCTCAGTAGGTAAACATTCAAGGCTTGTAAAATATGATGACTTTACATTATCCTGTATTCGACGAAAAAAAACCTGCATTTTTCCGTAGAAATGAGATCCCAACATTAGATAACCAACATTAGTTTTAAAAGATGTGAAGGATGATAGAGATATCTTTTCGAAAAACATTAGCTGAACAACGCTTTACAGAATATTGAAAGATTTGGGATTTTTTTTTTTTTCCCCTTCCTTTGAAAAACGATGAAACGAAATGAAATTTTAAAGATTTATTAAAATAATATATCAATAATTGAACAAAATAATAAAAATAAGGAAAGAATTAATTCTCTGATTTAAAATGATAATATAATAAAGTTAATAAATATCTACTATTTGGCGAACAACCAGCGATCTGCATTTCTAGTAACTTTGTACTTTAAAGTAACTCAGTTGCCCTGACAACGACTGCGATTCGACATGCGTAGAATATACACTACTGCCAAGTTGGGTTGGAACAGAGTATAGTTAGAGAGAAAGAAGGAAACTAATGCAAGAATGAAAAATAAAAACAGAAGAGGTTAAAATGAGCAGCTATTGAGTGTCAATCATTAAAGGTCTTCAATAAATATTAGTATCTCATAAACAGGTACACTTTAATAAAAACTCTTTATATAATAGTAATCCTTTTTCTCTTAAATAACATATCATCTATGTGATTTTTATACCAAAATAATAAAATTTTCACAGTTTTTTCCTGACATCTGTTTTGATAAAAGTTATTACATGAAATGTATTTCTCAATGGTTCTTTTTATGTTGGAAATTAATCCTAAGAATAATGTTTCCAGAAATTTCATCCTAGGAAAATTCAAATTATTATAAATACCTTGTTCATTATGAACATTTTTTAAAAAAAGAATTCATAAATGTTATTTTATGTTTGAAAATATTAAGTAAATGCTGAAATAAGTAAATGGGAAACAACCAAATTAAAATTGTTTCATTTTTTAATTATTATTTTATGTCCATTGCTTTTTGTTATAAATTGTGTTCAGTTTTTTTTTTTTTTTTTTTTTTTTTTTTTTTTTAATGTGTGAACGTACACAGAAAATGTATTCATGAATTCTCTTTAAACCATTTTAAAATGAAAATTGATAAAGATTTATGATAGCTGAGAAAAATGGCATTTTAAAATTTAAAAATCCTGATGTGTGTCTAGATTTAAAAGAGAGTCCAGTAACTAGCTATCTTAAAAATTAGGTTAAAAAAAATAGTTGCTAATATCTTATGAGAATCAAAAATTGCAATGGTTTAAAAATTATAGACAATATGCAGAACGAAAACTTACAAAAGTCTAAAGGAAACCATGCTGTCCCCTCGATATAAGGTTAAGTGGGTATATATCACATTCCCTCTTCTTCTTGAAGGGAGTGGTTTTCATTCTTTAAATATAACATTGTGCCTCTGTAGTGTGAACTTCATATCTTCAATTTTTGTTTTTTGCAGAATTACATCAAAATCGGGAAAGTTGCTTATACTGAATTCCCTAAGTGTTGCTACTCAGTTAGTTAAACTTAGAAATAAGCCAATCGCATGTAATATCTCGCTTTCTGTAATTTAATGATAATATATTAAAAAGATTTTAAGAAACATTTTAAGTTATTTGCTATAATATTTCCTTGTAACTTTCAGAAACATTGTACTCCAGAATTAAGAATATGTTTGTAATATTCATATTTTCTTTAATATCTGAGCAATATAATTTTTATCGAAAGAAGCAAAGTAATATGATTTTGAATGCAATTTTTTCCCTATTTAAAAATATTCAGTAACAGCTACTGTAAAAATTGCAGCTTACTGTTTGATGCTGCAAAGTTGATTTTGAAATATTTAGATTTCTCTTGTTCCATGAGTTTATGAATTATACATTTTGAATGCAGGTTTATTTTTATGTACAATAGTTTTTGTGCAAAACCATCAAATGTTTTTTTTTTCAGTATTTTACACTTTAAAGTACAGAACAATATATTTTCTGAGGTAGACTGTCTGTATTCATTTTTTTAGATGCTTTTTCTATGGTTTTGATTGATTTGAATTGGTTATAAGTCTTCAACAAAATTTAAGCTTGAAAGTTATTTTTACATGAAAATCGGACGAAATATTATTGCATGCTTTGGGAGTTTGTATTTGCTGTTTAAAATCACAGTAAAAATATATATATAAAAAATGCACTTTTTGTATTCTAAAAAGAACGTTTTTTAAAGTTTTCGAATTTAATTTTTAAATTTTAGTTCGAGAACTTCAAACGTTTTATTCTATAGCTTTCTTATTTTACATAAAATATTTGCATTCTTTTATGCACTATATGTTGCTTTCTTGTATTTAATTTAGATGTAGTATTTTGTTTGATCATGTGATATTTTGCAATAATATGATAACTTCTTTCATTATCACAAAATTCTTTTGGGAACCAAAAATCTTTCATTAACAAAGGTTTAAATTCTGCATATTTTATAACATTTTTTTTTAATTGGCAGAAAAATTAATAAAATGTTTTAAGATAGTGTTAAAAAATTAAGTTTGTTATAAGAAAATGCATTTAATTGCACCTAAAGTATTATGTTACTATTAAAAAGAAAAGAACACTTTATGTTTTGTGAATGGGAATTTCATTTTCGTGAAATAAAAATGGTCCCAATACAAATATTTTTAACAGCTTTCCTGCAAGAAATGACGTATATCTGCATAATTCTGAAATTGTTTATTTTAAGAAAGAAATGTTTTTATTTGCTCCTTTCTTATTACTTATGTATTCCATGATTTACATATTTGCTGCATCTTCACACATATATTTTTTATTAATGATTGCTTGTTTTGGTTTGGTTGGATATTTAAACTATTAGAACTAATATGTAAAAGGTAGGATAAAATTGCGCCATTTTTATTGCATCTGGAATAGTACTCATTTAATCAATTTTGCCTTTTCAAAAAATTTTCTTGTACATTTGCTTGTCTTTTCATAAAAGCTGCAGTGTTGATCTAACTAACATTTTCGTTGTTGTCAGTATATATATATAATAAAAGAAACTGAAAATATTTAATGAAATATTTAATAATGTATTGAAAATATTTAATTTTTTCCAAATTCGTAAAAGATGGTACTGTTTAACATTGTTATGTGAAAGGAATAACATTGGTGGCATAAGAATAGTTGTTAAAATTATTTGTAATAAATTTATTTAAAGTGACTGCCAACCAATTGAAATAAGTTACCTTATATGATTTTTTTTTCTCTCTTTCTTAATAGAGCTTTTGAAAGAGGAGAATCAACTTATACAAGCTATCTAAAGAATGGGAAGAAAGAGTTTTGTTACTGCTTTGATTCTCTGATGCAGTAGTGAATGAATTGTCAATTTGCAGCTTTGAAAAACTGGACAGAAGTAGTATTTTGAAAGTAATTTCTTCTGTGAATTTACAGAAAGGTTTGAAATAACATTGTCTTATTTAATTTGTACATCGAATATTTTAATGCCTAGGTCTCTTAATAACCATTTTCTGAATGAGAACAAGCATTACTACATATATATATATTTTTTCTTTACAAAATAACTACCACCGTAAATGCAAAATGATTTGAAATTATAAACTCGTATTTCCGTTTTTCATAGTTAAAAAGTATTTGTACATTGCATGTATGATAATTGTTCTTATTTCTATTATGTGATTCATTTGTAAATACAGTACAAAATCTTTGTATAAATGCTTGATGATATGCAATTTGTGCATTGTTTTAGCGTAATTTATTTTCTTAAGAATTCTCGTGTATATTCAAAAAAGTTTTATCAAAATTTTTAAAAAAATGAATAAATTATAACTACTTTGTTCAGAAATTATTGCCCATTTTCAGCAGGGTCGTATTTGTATTGAAGCTTGTTGGTATTGACACTCCATTAGATGTGCACGTTTTTAAGCTGCTGCTTTATCTTGTTGTGTGTTTCTAAAAATTATTTTATTTTGATTGCAGGAAGTGTGCTTGAAATATAAAATATGTGTTAAGTAAATATTTACCGTTATTAAGGTGCTATTCTGTATGATAGCAGCATTCAAATTGCATAGATATAAAATGAATGTTTTGAAAGAAAGAAGTGTTAAGCTCTCTATTTTGAACTAAGTTTTGTGCATTGTTTACGTATGATTAAAATCTGAAATTTTTCTGTGATATGTTACCTAAATATATTAGCTCTGTAAATTTGTTTTGGATATTGAGATTTTCTTTAATATTAAAATTATTTGTGCAATATAATGCACAAACTATTGATTTGCTATGGTCGTCATATTTTGGATTATAAATAAGATTTATTAATTAGAATTGAATAAAATTAAGTCTTTTTGTTATGAGTTAAACGAATTTTATATTATCATGCATTTGTTGGTTCTTTGTTTTAAACGAAAAAAAAATTCTCTTATATACAAATTTTAATGTATATACTTGTATATAACTTATTACAGTATTACTTCATTGTTTACATTTTCCTAGTAAGTTTTGAGTGACTTAAATATTTTGACTACAGTATTTCATTCCATTCGAAAAATTATCTTTAGTGATTTTTCAAATTTCTCTAACTTTTTTTTCTCTCATTAGTTTCATTAGAAATCTTTGTTGGTTTGCTATTATTGGTGCTATAGTATAAATTTCTCTGGATTTAATCGAATAATTTTTGTTCAGTTACATTTCCAAAAGTGTTTTTAAAATTTATTTTTGCTATACTTTTAAATTAACAGAATTTTTGAAAGGAATTGCTTTATCTTAAATGCAAGGAGTCATATTCTATTTATTATATCATTGTTCTGGACATTCTTTAGCTTTAATATTTATGTTGGAAAGGAAAGGTGTGTGTATAGTGTAAGTGAGAAATTGGAAGAATTATTGCACACATGCTTTATTTTTTTGTGTATAAATATTGTATATAATTTTATTAAAACAAATGAACAGTATCTAATTTAAGGGAAACTTTTTGTAACTATTTTTCTAAAATTTAATTTATTTAAATAAAACTTGTATGGATAAATTACAGTTTTTCAGTTTATCTAAACAATTCAATAAAGAAACTATTTAATAGTTTTAGTTTTATAGAAATATTTAAGTAATTTACGAAGTTGATTTTGTCAATTTCTGATAATTTTGAAATGCATTAGAAACTTCATTCCATATATTCATTCATTCGTTTCCATGCCTTTGGTAATTCCATGACAAAACTGTAAAATGTGGATTAGGCTTTCTCTTGCACTTCAATAATTTGCAATTCTAGTCTATTTTAGTTGTATTTACTGAGTACTTCAATATTATATCAACAATGATTATTAATGGTGGTAATAAAAATAACAGTAAAGTAATTGGAGTTTGAACATTTCCTAGCATGTGTGCAAGAATTTTCCTCCTCTCAAACTATTCAATCTGTGATGTTTTATGCAAAGGTTTTGTTTTTATGAGTGTTTCAAATTTTATAAATCATTTTATTTTTGACTTAAAAATCATGTCCTGTTCATTTTCTATTGTATAAGAAATAGAAATGTTTCCCATTTACTATAAGTTTTGTAAGTCTTAAATAAAATTTTTATAACTTTTAACGGTGTATTATTGCATGGATATTCAAATAAATTCCATTACCCATTTTATTAGAAAATGTTAAGCATCTTTTAGTAATCATGCATTTTAAGGCTCTTATAATTATTATATAATTAGTTCAAGTATAATTATAAATTTTATCAATGTAAAGAAAGCAATATTCAAAAGAATTTGAAATGGAGAGACTTTTAAATGCATATAAAATTGTGCATTTTAGCTGAATGCGTATTTGAAGATGAATACTTTTCAGTTGCGGTAGTTAAAGAGTGATCAAGAAGGCAGAAATTTTCGTATATACCAGGAAAGCCGAAAACGGAATCGAGAAATATTCGAAAAAGAACATGAAGAATTTAGCTAATTATTTAAAAACTTTACGAAATATCACCTTATTTTGTATTTCAAAAAAGAAAATCTAATTGTAAAACTGTTTTGAATTAGTTTTCTTCCTTCACACAAAATTAATTTTGCACTTGAAATTTAAGCATATTTTCATCAAATGCACACTTGAAATTTATTATCAGAATTCTTTTGTATTAAATTATGTTAGTGATTATAGGAAATCGTAGAATGTGTACATAATTGGAAGTCTTTCAGTTTATCCACGATGCTTTTTTATGTCGCGTATACAGATAATAAATGAATACATACAGAAACCATAATAAAGCCGTTAGTCTCAATTGCTTGTTTTACATTCTATGGAAACATGACAATTTAAGTAAGCATTTATGTGTTAAAAAATGAGTTGCTTTGGTGAAGTTATCCTGGAAAAGGGGCAACTTTGTTAACTGTGTTAAAACTAGTAGGAACACCTTGCCCGCGAAAAATTATTTTTTTTAATTATGAAACTACTTTACACATTAGTTGTTAATTCTTTGTTGCATTGTAAAGATATTCAAAATATAAAAATGGAGATGTAATTTTTTTTATATATATATTTTGAGGTTAGTGAATTTTAATTAGTTGTATCAGAAAAAGTAAATTTTGCCTCAGGGAATTAGGTTAGTGATTTTTGAGATTAGTGAATTTTGCTTCATTGTAAAGAGGGCCTTGTATGTGTTCATGATATTTTGTACATTCAGCGAAGCTACATTATGCACGTTTGGGAAGTGAAAGGATTTCCTTTTGTCGTTTATACTAATATATACCTCAAACACCGGTACAAGTGAGTGAGTTCATGAACAAAACACTTGATATTCTTTTCCCCTCTAAGAACTTTACCTTAAAAAATATTCCAAGCTTTAATTTTAAAGAATCATACTATTAATCTCCTGGGTCTTAATGACTCGCAACATTTCATCGTGTTCGTCAGATATGTCACATAAAGAAAATGTACAGCCAGATTCATCTATGATGTTATGGACATTCATCCGATTGTTCTTCCATTTACATGCCCTACCACTGTTAAACTCATTTGTTTCAGTACTTGGAAGAAATTGGTATTTTCCAGTTAACCATATAATTACCGAAAAATCTAAATCCTTTCTAAAAAAAATCTTTCATGATGAAACATACCAAATGGCATTCCCCAGTTTGTAATAATAAAGAGTTTTTCAAGGATCTCGTCGCCTTTAACACTGCTCAATAAAGTTTAGGATGTTTGGTTTTCCCGAATGGAGACATTTGACTTTTATTCTCAATGATTCTTCAAGAAATATTTCTTTCAAATGCTTCTTTGATTGTCATTTTCTTATTAACCACAGCAGGGATAGAAAATTGCAACTAATATCATTATAATTTTGATACCTGCAGCTTCCCAAGATGTCCTAATGCGTCTCATGATCTAAAATATCTAATCGTCATCCAAGGAGCCCCTCGCCAGAATACAATTTATTTTTAATGAATGTTATACTTTTAGGCTGCTATAAGAGCAGCCATATATTAAAGTGTTGAAATATTCGTTTGGTTTATTAATTCCAGTAAAAAGCATGTTACTACTTGCTTACTATTCAAATACAAAGGTTTGAAGTTTATGTTGGTTTTCAGGTATTTATTAAGATTTTAAAAGAAGTGAAATGAGATGAAAGCGCATAAAATATTCACAAATTTCGTATGATACGACAAAAGATTGAACACAATGAGAATTAAAAGAAAGGCTTTAAACTAAAATGCGATTCACTGTAAAATCAATCCAGTGAAGTCTGTTGCATTCTTTTAAGTAACTTGTTTCGTTTCATTTTATAAATATGAAATTTTATAATGGATTTTTCACTCTTTCCAGTTAGAATTTTGAGAATTTATACACTTGCAATTTCTCTACTATTATAACAATTCAATGTTCAACTTTCTTATGAATTAATCCATCAAAATTAATTTTTCCCTTATGTGAGAGGCGGTATTTGTTAATGAATTTGAGGAAAATTTAATATTCCATAATATATTTTAATAACAATTACTAAAAAGTAGGAAACAATTTTAAAAATATCTTTTTTGGTATACTAATAAAAGTATTTTTATGAATTTTTTTATATATATATTCTGATTTTACTAACATTAATGAAAGTTGGTTGCTATCGAAAGTCGCTTCCAATTGCTCCCCGCAATTCCTAAGGCCAACCATAATAGAAGAATTCAAAAAGACAAAACTCTAGATTGGCAAAGTTGTCCTATTTTTTTCCCATATACCTGGTGCAATATTGTCAAGTTGTATTAAGCAGAAATGTAACATTTAAATCTAAAAGTAATTCTGAAATGTGGTTATATGCTAATTTTGCAAAACAAATAGTTTCTTACATAGTTAAACAGGCCAATTTATTTAAAACTTGACTACTAAAAACACTTATTCAACAAGTTAAAAATTTAAACACTGATTTCAACATGTAAATAATTCATAGAAGTTAAAATGCATAAAAAAAGTTATCGTTAATATTAAAACTACCAGAAATCGATATAGATTAGATTCCAACAGAGATCGACCAATCATTTTGACTGCTCCGGTAGTAATAGTGTTAAATATCTTACCAGTATGATCAAAACGTTGACACGATGCTTGACTCCAGAATTTAATTGGGAACCAAACATTTTTTTTTTTTTTTTTTTTTTTTTTTTTTTTTTTTTTTTCAAAAGCTGTCTAAGTTGCTTTATGTGACACAGTTGCCCCAGTTTGCGATATCTAAAGAAATCAGCAATTGACTTGCATGGGTTGAGAGAGAGTGCTTATTTCGAAAACACTAAATTGTTTTTGTTTTTTTTACAATGTAATATTTGTTGCTGCTAACATAATCATTCATATCAGGAACGATGAACAATTTTATTTGAGGGCTCTTAAAATTGATTCCAGTGGCAGCTCATGTAATGTAATTTTGGACTTGCTGTAGTTTTAATCTTTTATTGTACATGATGTATATTTGAACAATTTACATTTTTGTCTTTTTTTTAAAATCAACTTTGAGAGATTTAATGTTTTGTTATCAAAATTTTATTTAGTTATCAAATATTTATCTTTACTTCAAATAAGTAAATATTACTTACTAATTGTAATAATAATAAAAAAAAATTTAAACTCAAAATATGTTCTTTCAACGTTTGCAAATAGTTTTGCAAATTTTCTCCCTGTTTCAATGAATCGATGGTCTTAAATAGGCATGTTTGAAATTTAACAATGAAACCTTTGCCTCATACGCGCCAGTCGAGATGGATAGATGAATAATCCCGTTTAAATTTCAATTAAGAGAAGATTTTTATTTCTCTATGAATTAACCAAAAAAAAAATGATAATATTAAACATTTTAACACTTTTCATCGCGGCAATGGCGCACCTTTGTCCCACCCTCTGTACTAAGATATATATACTTATTATATATATAAGATGCGCTGCAATAATATAGAAAACCTTGAGTAGAGGACGAGTTATCTCATCCCTCGCGCATAGCGAATTTTCCTGGAAGACGAGTTATCTCGTCTTTCGCGATGAAAGTGTTAAACATATAAAATTCATTTTATATGTATAATCTTAGTTTTGTGGTACAAAATGTTAATGTTTCAATTCTCTAAAAACTAAGAATTTTAATATTTCACAGGCTTCTGGAAATTTAAATGAATTAGATACTTCTTAAAAAAATATACATATTGTAAAGGTTTTAATGATTTGCTCTCGGATAGTAAACAATTAGCATCTTCTTTAGATGTTGATAGAAGTTCCAAAAGACAAGAAATGGTCTACACAGAACGAAGCGAACTTTCACGTAAATAGTTTTTTTTTCTTTCCCCTTGAGTGTTAGATGCTGCGTTACAGCCTTTAAGGGAAACGTTTGATTTCCCAAATAGTATAAAACTTATGCATGGATTACAGGTTTTGCAAAATTTTAGAGAAAATGTTGCATCGCCGATCGAAACTCTCATCTATATCGTTGTCAGTAGTTTAATTCACTCCTGTCGTAACATTCATATTGTGTATCTTCACGTAACTTCATTTGTGCCTTTCATAAACCATTCAAGTCTCAGGAGCTATAGCAGAGAAATCAATTTTCAATCTGAAAATGGGGGGAAAAAAATCCTGATATCTATTATGGCTCAAAAGAAATTGACAAATCTTGTAATCATTTCAATTAAAAAATAATATTTTACAAAAATTAGATATAAATTTATCTATAAATCAATTTGCCTAAAACAAAGTACGAAAAGTTCAATTTTTATAATTTAAATCCAGCCAAACGCTTAAATTATTTTGGCTAGAACTGTTTCAGTTTATATACATATAATATGTCCTTTTAACGTGATTCGACAGAGTTTGCGTGAACTAGATCCAATGTATTAATATAAATTAGCGTTAATAAATATTTAAAATGAAATATTATTTACTTGTCTAAATTTCTATATAAGACATATTTCTTTAGCTATATATTTTTCAAATATTTAACATATTACATATGTAAATTAATTTGTTTCTAATTACAAGATGATAGTATTAATAATATATTTGGCATTCGATGTTTTTAGTGTATTATTTCACTTCGGTTACAATGTCATTTTTTATGACATATATATTATAAAAATAGGCATGGAATGGTGTTGTGTCTAGTTAATAATACAAAAGTACATTTACTAGAGAGTATGCTAACATGTTTCAGGGCAACTCACTCCCGCTTGTTAAAAGTAACGAAAACGTGAAGCTTTAATTATCTAAATATGTAATTTGTACCTTCCTTGTAGAATAAGATGCAATAAACCAAACTTAATTTCGGTTTTGCAATAAAAAGAAACCCTACTTGAAATTGTAATATTGAGTAAATGTTTTCTTTTTTTGCCGATTAAATGTTTTGAAATTAGTACCTTTAACTATCCTAACAAAGAACACTGAAAATTAAATTCACCACAGAATGTTTTAAGAAATAATTAAGATTAAAATCAGTAAAGTGCATTTGTGACTAAGCCATTAAGAATTATAGCAGGGGAAGAAGAAACAAACGTTTGTTAATGGCTTTCGCTGATAATACAGTCATGGATGTATCGCCAAATCAATTTTCTCGACTCTCTTCCTATTTAATTCATCACGGACAGCATAATAAGAAGTAAAGAATCGCATGATTCATTTAAATATTATCTTAGTTAATCGATATACATTTTAGACATTATGAACAATCAAATAGTTAATATGCTGTTTTTCCCAAAGGTGAGATAATGTATAAATAAAATAAATGTTATTTAATAAAATGCTATTCTACATCAAGTTAATTATCGTAATAAGTATCAAAATTCAGAAATTCTTTTTGAAAATAAATAAATTCCATCAAATGAGAAAAAATAAATATCGGTACCTTTAATTTATGTTTAATTATCACACATATATATAGAGAGAATAATGGCAATTTGTAGGAATTAAACCAAAAAAGACAAGAAAAATTGTTGCTTACCTGAAAAATATCGAATAATCAAATGTAAAGAGCAAAAAATATGGTACATATTACAAAATAAAAAAAAAAATTGCTCCCTGAATGAATGAATGCAAAAAGAAAATGCGTGTCTCGTTCATATGGGTACTTTGCCATATTTCTTGTTACTGATTTTGGTGAAAATTCGATTTTGCATTTAGTCAGCTTATCATAGTTTTTTCCACAGAAATTCTTCATGAAGGACTGCATTAAAAGGCCTATGGTTTTTTGAAACGCATTTTGTGATCAAAATTGTCCGGATACTTTCGAATTTACTTGGTTTCCCCCCCCCTCAGGAAAATTGGTTGAACCATCCTTGAACTTCGACCAATTAAACTATAAACTATGTTGTACATTTAACAGTGAAAATTTGTTTCGAGTATATTTAAGGAACTAATCAAAAATTGATAAAAAAGGAATAGAATTTTCGCTCACACGCTTTTACAGATAGTAAATAATGATTTGAAACATTCATCAATCATTTTATTTACTGTGAACAACTATTACAAATATTTCCGTAAAAAGCAACGTCTATTTGGAACGATATGATTTTTGAAAAAATCACAATTTTTTCTCGTTTTGCTTATAAGTTGCATAATTTTTTATCAAATACTTCAAATTTTATATAATATCTGACAAAGTAATGACACATTATATAAAAATATGAAGTAATTCTATAAATATTCGAGGAAATAATTTTTAATGTATGCGAAAAATATAACCTAATTACCTATTTTTTCATTATTTATTTATTTTTATCCCAAATTTCAAAACTAAATATATAAGGTAACTTATATAAAATCTTCAGATGAATATCATAAAGATGTAGAAAGATATCGGCATTGCAGTTAATTAAATTTCACTTACTCTCCAAGAGAAGTCAAATAATGAAGATCGTTCTACGAATGGAAATTCTTTTAAACTTGAATTTTCAAATAGTGACCATCCATGAAAAATCCCTTCTCGTTACTTTGAATTTCTAATTTTTACTTTCTTGTGTACATAGTATATAGAAAGTATAGTAATAGTAAAAAAATAAAAAATCGAACTTGAGAGTTTGACGAATCTACACGTTTTAGACCTACCTGGGTTCGAAAAACACATTTCTGGAAAATGTCCGTCAGTCTGTGACAAAAATAACTCAAAAACGATTTGAGTTCGATCGTTGAAATTTGGTACATAACCTTTACACCAAATTTGCAGTTTTCTATCAAATTTTGAGCAATATCTATTTAAAGGAAATCCGGCTGTTCGAATATAAGTTAACACGATAACTACAAAACGATGAGAGCTAGATAGATAAAATTCGGTGCATAGAGTTAACATCTAAATTGTAGACACCTTCAAAGTTTGAGCTAAATGCAACTACGGGCTGACTGTCTGTTGGTCGGTACTTTCAGAAACATGCAAACGAACGAGATAGCTCAAAAATGCAATGGTTTAAATATAGGGTGTTCATTAATTATGGTCGGGGTTTCCGTACCTCATAACTTTCGAATAAAAAATATTACGCAAAAACCGATTACGTATTCGTAAATTACAACTCAAAGAATTTTATTAATGATATTAAAGTGTAAAGCTTGCACACAATTTGCACTTTGTAGGCATTCAGTTGAAGGTGATTATGTATTCGTAAATTCGCTGAACAAATTTTGACTTTTGATAATCGTGCGGGTTCTCCGAGCCCCATATTCTACAGTTATGTTTATTCACTTTTTCTGACACATGAAAAGTGGGTTCGTCACTGAAGAACCATTTCCGAAGGTAATTTTCATCATCCTCAATTCGAGTCAAAATTTGTTCTGAGAATTTACGAATACATAATCGCCTTCAGCTGAATGCCTACAAAGTGCAAATTGTGCAAGCTTTACCCTTTAATATCATTAATAAAATTCTTTGAGTTGTAATTTACGAATACGTAATCGGTTTTTGTGTAATATTTTTTATTCGAAAGTTATGAGGTACGGAAACCCCGACAATAATTAATGAACACCCTATATATCAAATTTGGCATAGAATTTTGTGACTAAAAGTGCAGTTTTGTATCAAATTTTTGTTTCAGTCTGTGAGGAAAAACGCGTCTAAAGCACAAATTCGATTTTTGGATACTATTAACACATGTCAAGGATTAATCGCCAAATATCTCACCAAGGATGACACGATATATTCAGGAAAAATGCTAAATTCACGCAAAAAATTAATATTTTGTAACTATTGTATGGTAATGCGAAATAAGGCGTTCTGTAGCATGACAAATTTATTTGAGAGTATACGAGAAAGTTTTGAGGAGACAACACCCACTGGTTATTCAGGATAAACGAATGAGGAATGAGAATTTATCGGGTGCAAATCTGCTAGCTTCAAAATCTTGAGCTGATCACAAATAAATCCTCCTATTCTTTTGGACAATAATTAGGTTGTCATTTACAACAATGTACCATGTTGTTTGCATTGATTCTGTTAATATGTGATATGTCTTGATTGCTTTAAAACAAACAGTATTATCAAATAATTTTGAATGCTAATCCATTTTATGCATGCTCTAGATAAAAAAGGCCAATAAAAAAAAAAACTCTACTCCTAAATAAGGACCGAGAGATGAAATGAAAATAAAATACCACTTTACTTACATTTAAAAGTTTCTGAAAGCTGTTACAGTAGTTAATTCATAAAACATTAAAATTTCACAGAAACGTATAGTTTGAAATCATACGAAAACATCAATGGCGAACGGTGAGACGATTTATTTGATATAAGACCGCTTTAATTCAAGTTCAAAATAATACATGAGGAACATTTATAAACCTCACGATTGTTAATTGCTGTCAAATTTTGAAATAATAGGCATTTGAGAACAGCAATCCAATTTAATAACATACAATATTAAATTTAATGTACACCCAGTTTGCATACAAATCAGATCATCAATAAAGTAGGATCTCTAAGTCATGACTCACAATGCCACCGTGGTTTCCGGAGAAAACCATTTGATCGAAGAAGATCGATTTTATGTAAATGTACTTCTGAACTCAGATTGAAAAAAAAAATGGAACAAATTTGATTGGTTGAAATATATTCAAGATATTATAAAACATACTGATTGCGAACTGGTTTCATCTTTCGTTGTACTTCTAAATTGCTATAATGATGTTTATGAGGTTGTGTTTTCAAAATACGTTTGGCTGCTTTAATTAGAGTTATGATGCACATTTTGATAGTTAAACTACCCGTCTTTTCTCGGTAAGTGAATTTTAAGTTGAATACAAGTTTTGAATTTTAGGGTAGTTTTTTTTTTTTTGCATAAATTAAATGCAAAATTATCTCTTTTTAGAAAGCTAGTTATGTATCTGTATTCAAATTCCCGAGTTAAATTAAAATAAATCTGTTCCTGACTCTTCTTCATTCTCCTATTTTTTTCTAAGTCTTCATGTGGATGACTATAATAAAAAATTCTAGTTGGATTAGAGACAAAGAGTAATTTTTTGCTGATTGGCAAGATTTCATACAATTCTTTACCATTTGTTTCTACATCGGATCTTTTTTGCTGCAGTGCCGATTCTTAAACACTTCTATACCGACTTCTAACTGCTATTTTAATGCTTTGGGGCGCGAATTGTGTTAGTTGTAAACATTATTGTACAACTAAGACATTACTCCTATATTTAACTAATAAAATCTGTTCTGGTCACGTGGAACTCGGTCGTTTTAAATCTCCATTTTAAATTAATCTCAATCTAAACTCTAGAATTTAAACTTAGAGCTATCTAATCGAATTTAATCTCCAATCGCTTACTTGCAATCTGAATAGATCTTCTGCAACTACTCTTAAACCTTATTTTTCACTGTTTAAAAGAAGTGATCTGTAAGTCGCATGCATGTTAATGTACACAAGCCTGCGTTGATGCATGCCGACCAGTGAACCAAATTAGGAAATTAAGAGGCTGTATATTCTATTTCACTTCAATATTATAACCAATCTTTTATTAAAAAGCGAAACTGCAGAGTGCGCAAACGGGTCATACTGTTTGGAGCTTGTTAAATTGAGTGTGGATTTCTAATTTGAAGTTGCTAAAACGGTGGGTTTCTTTAATTGGTATTCGGTGCCTTTAGAACTAAAAGCGTTATCATTAGCAATTCAATGAGTACCCACTATAGGAGATACACTACACGATGGAAATTCTATACTTGTCCTTTAGTACTTACTGATATTCTGTGACAAAAATTCTTTATTAAAACTCCTCCAAGTGAGAAACGTCTGATAAGCAAATTTAATATCAAAGCTAATTTCTCCGAATTTCTTGATTGTTGAAGCTACAAAATGTTCACGAATCATTTAGTAAATTCTTCATTGCTGAACGTCAAAGGAGCTTGAAAGTGGCTTCTAAACTCCGAATAAAATATTCTTCAAAATTTTGAATAAAGCCAAAAGGATGGTTAAGTTAAAGGCTATTATGAAAAAGATTTTCTTGATGACTCACAAGAAATACAAACCGGTGCTTCTAAAGGACTGATCTTAAATGGATTTCAGATGCAATTTGCAACAAACCTTCAGTTAAAGAATCTTGTAACAAAATTACCGAACGCACTCGTGACATGCCTTCTTGTAAATCTTTAGTTTTGCCGACTATATTTCCTGGAATTGAAAGTGCTTTGCTAATTTCATTGTGCAATCTCCTACTGATTAAATTGGGTTCTGATTTGAACTGTAGAGATGCGGTGGAGGGTAATATAATCAATCCATTTATGGTCACGACTAATGGGCATTGTCTAATTTTTCATAAAATTAGAAGTAGAGATGAGAACACGTCTTCAACCAACTAACGTGAATGGTTTTTGTACCAAAGTTCCAACGCTTTCGTTCTCATCTAACCCCTCTTTCATCCTCATGGCTTCAATTCAAATGAAATCGAAAGAATTAACGAAGTGGGAACTATTTAAGGATCAAATATCTACCTTCACTTTCCAACATGTTAAGGACATTTTTACTGATCTATAAATTCTAGTTTGCATTCGAATGGCAATCGCATCCAGAATATTTTTTACGAACGTTACCCAGTCCCTGCATTGCATTGTTACAAAAAGATGGCTGGATCTATAAACTGACCACTAGAAAAATATTAGATTTTTCTATATGCTTTTTCTAAGCTTTTTGCTACAACGTATATTAGTTTGATTTTGCTAGACGCCTTAACCAGAGAATTTTTACACTCGTATTCCCCCATTAAGTCTAGTTTTCCTGTGTTGAAATGTCATCTGACTTGCAACTAATTGCTTTCACATACTCCAATGTTGCCTCTGCATCTTAATGCATGTAGACGTTTTTAACAGGATTTCTTTTTTCTAGGAACTTCAGTTTGCTCTGGAGGAGTTAAATTCGAATGGAAAGCAGCCGCGACAGCATGAAGTTAACATACCTTCTAGAAGATGCAAATAAACTGAAGCAATTGAAAGCTTCATTCATTGGAATTGATCCTACCTGAGGATATCGGGATGAAAGTCCAAAGGTAAGAAATTTGAAAGCTTTCAAGATCTTGTACTCTGCGGTGGGGTTTAATCGCCGATAATCAATGGATATGACCAAGATTATCATATTTACTATTCCAGGTGAATGGCACGATTCCAGATTTTGCCATCTCTAAAATAGCGAGTGTTGCATGCAAACTTAATGTTGATTCTTTGTAAATATCTCGACGAGGTTCGGAGGAAAACGTCACAACTGACGTCATTTAAGGAGAGACTTAGGATTTGATTATAACAGTTATAAATGTCCTCTTCACTGCTAGCTTCTTGACTCTTAATATTCAATTTTTTCGTTCAGTCTGTCTTTTATAAGATGTATAATTAATCGCTACTTGCCACAAACCTTTTGATCGGGTGTAATTTTATTGCCATATAAAAACCAATGCTAGCGGCTACTTAGAGACAATTTGGAATAATCGTCAGGGTATTTCATTTCTATAGATATTCGCGCTCAAATTTTAATAACGGGAATTGGTTCTTTAATTTGCATCTTTTGTATATACAAATTTTCTCGACCCTTCCATAAGACTTGAAATTTCAATCTACAGCAATCTCTAATTCTTGCAATGCCAAGATCTCGCACATGCAAGAAGGGCTTCTAATGCCTTGTGCTGTTAGAAAAGATGCAGTATGAAGTATCGATAGCTGGTTATCGTATTAAGCTAAATCTGCAATGCCTCTAGAAGAAAATGCGCCACGAGAGAAATCAGCGTGGTACTTAGAATATTCTGTAATCTTCAATTCAAATTAGAGTACCGCTATATGGAAATGCTATGTACAGTCGCAAGAACAGGAGTGTCCCAGATTTTGCAATCGATCATATGTGAAAACTAAAAGTGCGCTTTTAAAGGAATGTACTGAAAGATGCACGAAGTTTGTGTAGAGGGCTCTATATATTCAAAATTGTACTGGCTTTGTTTCCTATGACAACGCCTTTTTTGATGCCCTAAATAAATACCCGCGTACAATTTTCATTAATATACCAAAACATCACGAGATTTGACCCTTTCTGTTAAAGGGTAGTTTGCATATTTAGATATAAGATGTTGATATTCTCTACGCGTCTGTAATATTTTTATGCACTTTATAGCTCTGTAGATGTTTTAAATCTATATAGTAAAACTCGTTATTTCCTCCAAGAAATGTACAGTGACATTTTTAGAATAGATTAATTTCTGCAAAGAAATACTACAGAGCATTAAGTTGCACTTGTGTTTGTAACTTCTTGGTATATAGGAAGCACCCAAGTGGAAAGATATTTTGTATAAAATGTAAAATTAAATATTTAAAAGAAATGTGTACTTCTGTGTTAAAAGTAATCTTATCGATTAAGAAAAATTGACTTATTCTTCTGTGCTTCTCCAGTTTCTTTCGGCATATACTATTCCTATATAATTTCAATCGTCCCGTTTCTTAAACTATAATTCGCTTATCTTGCTGCTTATATGAATAGAAATTTTAAGAGACATTGTTTTATATAACTGCATACAATTCTAACTAAAAATATCAACAATTATTCCTTTGCATGTCTTTAAGTAACCAGCTAAACATTTTGCAGTCCGGTAGCAGCCTGCTGATGGCATGCGAGAACTAACGGGCGAATGTCGTTGCCACCGCATTAATGCCACCCGAATTTTGACTTTGATTTAATATTTATCCAATTAAAATTTTATAAAAATCGGTTTTAAGAAACTCGTCCGTGACAGGCCTACCGCCACCAAACAAATCCGATCAGGCGTGTGGGTGGCGTAGTGTTAATAATCGAAAATTTATATTGAAACCTATTGGCATTAAATTAAAGGCGTTGAAAAATTTAGTATTTACCAATCGACTCCATTAAATGGATTAAGGAAATCGGTCAACAATTGTATTTCATTATTACGAAACAACAAATATTAAATGCTTAATGTTAGAAACCTGAATTTTTTATTCCATTTGTGATCGTATGCAATTACAGATTAATCTTGTGAAATTTGACTTGTAAAAGAAACCTTGAGCACATAAACAACAATAAGCTTGCTTTCTTGTACAAGAATATTGGAGTTCATTATTCGCAATTGAAAGAAATATGTTGATGTTTGTAAAATTAGTTGTATTCCAATTTTTCTGGCATTTCTTGTGCTGCAAGTAGCATATGAACTAACGGTTAAAAATTCTAACCTTATTACAAGGATGGACTACCCACCCCAATTAAAAGTGGCGACTACTGATAAAATTATGCAAATAAGAAATCTTCACTTGCGTTCCATCGTTACCGCTAACGAATTTCTTTATTTTTATTAGAACAATGTTGAAAACAATGTTTAAAGGAATGTATTATTCAGAATGTCATTGCTGAACGAAAAGCTGCGAAATCGGAACTTTTCAATGACCCCTAAATACATCGTTTAAGAAGAAATACAAAAAATTTTAATGCAAAGGGAAAATGAATCGTGAGACTGAGCTGGAATTCTGCTTATCATAAAGTGGTCTTGTTATTAGATTTATGCTAAAATTTAAGCGTGTTGCAATATAGAAATTTTTCACTTTTTCACAAATTAATAAAGTAAATATTTTACGAACTTTTTCTTACGAGTTTAGGCTTAACTTTACGACTTTAAAACGTGAATAAAATTTTAATTACAAAACTGACTTCCTAGCTTATTTCGAAACGAAAAGTCCAGAACTAATGAAACTTCATTTCCACAAACTTTTAATGCAGTCCTGAAATTTGAGAAATCCAAGTGGTTACCATTGGAAATTTTGAAGGCTACTCTTATTTCACTATATAGATGGCCATTTATGAAATAAGTCCAAGAATATGTTAAACCCTTTCAAATGACGTCTTTTTGAAAATACGATAAACGATGCCAGAATAAAGTAGGGTGGTTCCTTTATCCGCGACTGTACATGAATAGTGCATATAAAGGTCATTCAAACCTATTCCCAAATATCTTAGCTTTATTAATCTTGTTTTCATCGCCAAGCACACGTTAAAATTTCTGTGAAGGCGTCAGATTTAATGATTTGTTCAGGTGAAGTTTGTTAAATTACCTAAATATAATCGGAAGTAATTTTGTTCTATTAGTTATGGGAGTTTAATGTAAAAGTCGGTCAGATTACATACTGAAGTTGCTCCTTTTCTTGTAGTATAATGTAGTCGAAAAATAAGATGCAAAATTTACCGAAGATTAGTCCAGGTCACTGCTTTAAGAAACGACTACAATCGCCTTCATACAAATCTGAAAATTCAATTGATATAAATTCTTGTATATGAATACCCTGATTCTTGTATAAATTACAAACGTAATCCTCTGACTAGTCCAAGGTTTTGGTTTTTCACCGCGCAAGATATTTTTAACCTTCTATCCTAGATTACTATGTATTGCAATTGATATCAATGGGTTTGATATGGAGTATGGGAAGTAGGTTACTTGAAACTACTCGCAAGCGCTCAAACTCTAGAAAATACTCGTAGACGGGCATATTAAGGAGAGCAATTTATTTTTTGTAAGTAAAGTTTAGTATGACTCGGAACAGCTGAAACTAAATCTGAATTGCCATTTTATAATGGAAGTAGTCATCGAGCCAATTTAGCTGTCTTCCTTGACCTTGCATTTAGAAGACAACATAGGCTCAAACCCCGACAGTATTTGATCAATGTGAGCCTGTTATATTTCTTGCATGTAGTTAACTGAACAAAATTCTCGCCTAGACGGCATTTAAACTTGATCAATCCTTTCTTTTTAGGTCAATTCTTATCAGCGTTCGTAAGCAGTTGTTAAAGCAATTCAACAAAGCACCGATGAACATCCAGTGAGCTTTCAAATGGCCATTATCGAGAATGCATCGCTTCAGTCAGAGGTAAGTCTGAGATTTGCAATAGAGTAAGATTGTAAAAACTTGGAATATAAGAATCTTGAGCCTTCTCAATCTTTCCAAATGATTCAAATATAACCAGCATAGGAAAAATTGTGTTTCCCATCTAGATAACTCTTGGTGGTTCCGAAAACCTCGATATTCTATATATTCTACTCTACAGCAGAAGACCGTTTGATTAAGCGACTTTCAAATCGCATAAAATTTATCTGGCATAGTATGGCCTAGCTTCACTTTCTCCATAAAACCAGAAACTAGTTTCCGGAAATTCCTGCGATTGCTAATTTTAAATGTACTGTATGGTTGTTATAGAAGCATGAACGGAATAGTTTCGCGAGTTTTATCAGATCGCGTTTTGGTTCAGAAGTTCTTGCATCTCTATTCTTAGTTTAACATGAATTGAAGCGTTGAAGGTAAAGAAAGTGAAGTCATAAACATCCTATGAAAGTACTAAATGTGTTACGAAAAAACCTCTTCGAAATACCGACGTTCTAAAATATTAAAACTAAGGTTACGAAAAGCGGAATTTTGTACGTTGATGCATGTTAATTTCAACAAATGCCAATTCTAATAAAATCGAAATTGCATTATTTCGTCTTCGATCATTATTGGGGCCCAAACACTTCAAGCAAAAAATTACCCAAGATTTACAAATTTAGTCTAAAACCTATATACCAAATTTGTCTAGCTAAAATCTTTCGAGTTATCTTGTTCAGATATGGATATGCATAATACCAAATAAGGCAAGTTACCTGGAGATTTGTCATTATATGATAAAATAAAAGGAAAATGATCCAGACACAATGACGATACTTTGTTCAATGAATCCGGCTTGCATGTAACAAAACATTGCATAAAGTTTTGTTATTGTACAAGCATAAGCCCATTAACAAATTAGAAAAGGAATGCAATCAATCTCCTTTAATGCTAGCGTATTAACTTGATCTTTCGCCACAATTTTACAATGCATTAAATGCGGTTAATTTCTTAAGTATTCACCCAGTAAAAGTGTAAGTATTTGCATTATGGCAGGTAAAATCGATTGCGTTGGTGCGCTCAGCTTAATATGTTTACCGATAAAAGAATGTTTGGCAAACTGCCCCGTGCGCCAAGTCTTGAACTCCCCCTCGGAATCGAACAATATTTTCGAAATGAAGACGCAATCTCAACCGTCTAGTTTTAAGCGTCTATTTAAATCTTGTCACTAGTTTCATGCCTTTTGACAAGACACTTAACAAACTATGGCTTAGAAAATGAGCGAACTCCTATAAAATCAGCTTCGGATTTTTGAATCGCTTTGCTAGGCAAACTTTGCGTGAACTTCAGTTATTCTTGTAATACAAGTTTGTAAAATTTTAGTTTAATCAATTTACTTAAATATTGATCATATTTTACGTCTTAATCTTGTTCTATTTTCAGGATGCAAGAGAAATTCCATTCATGAAAACTTGGAATCAAGATTGCCAGTCCGTTCCTGCAAATCTGCAGAGGCATATTTTATTATCCAGCTGTGCCGAGGATCCGTCAAGTGAATGCTACTGTTCCACATACTTGGACGATAATGTGCAAGTCTTTGCAGTGCCTTGCTTATTTCAAGTATGATTAGATTATTATTGGAAATCAACATGACTTTGTGCCTTAACTCTTGCGCTGGATTGACTAGCTAAGCAATTCTGAATTAAAAGAATGCTACATGATGTACACTACTTGATTTTTAGTGTCCGGAATTCGCAAAAAACGATAACAATGTTAAAACTTAAGTATTTTAGTACAACTTAAAATTTTTAATTTCTTGATAATATAAAGGTTATATCTATACGTAAAATATTTGTAGATTGTTATTAATATTCCATTAGAAGTTATCTTAATTTCAAATAACGTGCAAGTTGCATTAGACTAATTTTAAAATTTAAAATGATAAAATCTTTTCTGTGTCACGAGGTACTCTCCAAAGAAAATGCCCTCACTTTAAGCTTTTATTTGCTAATCAGAGCGATATCAAGTTCGTTTTAGTCTATAGGAACTTTCAACAGATTTCTGTCAATCGTAAAGTGAGGAATTGTCATAATAAAACTTAAAGCTAATGTTCCTGCATGCATCAAATGAAACGGATGATTATGGAAAGCCAATCCTACAAAGCAGTTAAAATTAATGTTAGATTTGCATTCAAATAATGTACGCGACACCAAATCGAAATCGCGCATTTGGAATTCAAGTCCATTTCGTGAATCTTAATCATTAAATGGTTTCTAAAATTATTTGAAGCTAAATTCTGTTCAATCTAATTCGAAACCGCGTGACAAACTTGGCATAAACATTAATTTAATGTAAAAATATGAAACTGATTGGGATCCAATTCGAGCTGTATAACAAAATGAAGATAATGGTATCGCATCAATATACAGGTTCAGCATGTAAACTTTAGTAATCGGCTTCAGTTAACTTAACAACTAAAACGGTTGGACTGTTGAACATATTCATAATTCTCGCGATTCTCCGGAATGAAGGTATAAGCAAAGGTTCTAGAATGGAAGGGTAGCAGTAGTCGCATTTTAGGGCAATTTTGGCTAACAAAAAAATGGGTTATCGACAGCTTTTTCGGTGTGAAAAGTAAAAATTGCACTGAATAGGTTTTTAGAATCGATTTGGTCAATAAGATAAGGCTTCAAAAAGGGGCAGTTTGGAGGATAGTTTGCACGTTAATGCTGGTACCTGATGACTTTCTGTTTAGGCAGCAGGGACCGGCTGCCTAAGCAGAAAGTTCCGGTCCCCAGGGAACCGGTATTTAACGTGTAAGTGGAGGGATTTATTGTGGGGAAAGTAGCCGAGAATTTAACGAGTGATTGCTAGGCGAAATTGGTAGGATGCGAAATAGTTGGCTTTAAATGTTTATATCGTATCGGTGAGAAATCATTTATAGTGCAATTTCTACTTGAAACGCCAACGTCTGATCGAAGCCTGAAACAGAAGCCTTGTAAACATATGCCCTAAAATGTTGTAAATCAACTAACGCATCGGGATAAATTCACTATCGTTAATGTAGGTAGTAAAATGTTGAATGCCTTTAACATTAGTGGGCAATTTTTTAAATTTCAAACATTAAGACGTTAAAAATTTATGGCAATTCCACTCGGTAACCAATACTACAGGTGAACCTTTTGTCAGTGTAGTGTTTATAGCAATATATTTCGTCGGTAACTTTATAAGCATCTTAAATTCCCAGATCCTAAGAATAAAGTTAAACGTAAATTATAAACCCATGGGCTTGAATTTCAATTCTAAGTTTCAACTTTCTGATAAATCGGTTGCATTTGGCGAATTTGATTTTTTTCAGCGTCGTACTTTCTAAATTTTTGACGAAATTTTTCAATCGTCCGTTTCATTTTCATGCATTTAAACCAATTTAACAATAAAATCTTTTTAGTGATCTTAACTTGTATGTTGAACTGGTTGCACTTTATACTTAAATGATGCATTCTAACTTTAATTTATAAATGAGACAAATTGCATCAAAAGTTGCGTCGCGAACATGCGCATCCTCCATCAATGTACAATGAAACTACTTCATATTAGAATCATTCAATAACTTTGGAATTCCCTTACAAAAGTTAAAAATTTTTTGGTTGAAATTTACTTTATGCCAAGAATTGTAAATCAAATGTGTAATTTGGTATTGGCTGGTTTGTATATTGGCTGATCCATGCGACTAAAATGCATAACAAAAGTGCTTCTGCATGCATGTAAATTTTAAGATCTTTTTATTTTGTACTTATTTTGTTAGTCTTCTGAAAATACCGTCTTTGGAGATAAAAGGTAGTTTTTATAACTTTATTTGCATATCTATATTCTATACATGCTCGTTAAATTTAAGTAAATATTCTGAATGTATCTTGTATAAGGCTGGACGGTGTATGCTTAACAAGATTGTTAATTATCAATAAACTACACGTGAATACCCATTTTAAAACGTTTAATTTCTAGAAATTTGACTGAAATCCAGATTTCTGAATCGACGAATGGATGTTTTCAGGCATGTTTAAGTTTAAACGCTAGATATATTCTTCCGTTTTCGAATAAAGTATTTACTGCATTCCATTATGAGCTTGTTGAATTGGCAATTTTTAAGCACCAAATATCTTATTCGTGCCTCAATCGTCAGGAAAATTGTAGGGAGTTTAGAGTTGGGATTAACACGAGAAATTATAAACTGCCATACGGTTTTCAAGAGAATCGAGAACTTGGACTCGAAAATTCTGTGCAAGTTCAAACTTGTCGCGAACTAGCAAGTTGTGAGAACTGCGATTTTAATTCATATCCCCATTCTTTGCAAATACTACCAAGTTGGGATTAATTCAGGGCTGTATTCTTGAAAGTTCTCATTTTTATTATGGTAGGGGTTATTCCCGCTTTAAAAAATGGCTTACTCTAGTATTCGACGATATCTCAATATTGACGGTACTGAACGCATTACGGGTTTTAACGCCTAAATTCCTTAATCTTGGATAAATATCGTCAGTATTTCTCTTTTAAATCGAATTTCCTAAATGATTTTAATTGTTTTACCCTCGCATTTAAAATTTAAGGAAACGCATGTAGGTAGTCAAACCATAGAACTTTCTAATAATCGTGATCAAGAACCATCCCATCCTTCGTATTGTCTTAAATCCGTTTTGTTTTGATAAACGCAGTTATTTTCCCCATATCTCAAATTTTGAAAACGGTTCTGAAAGGTCTAAATTACGTGAACCAGACAAGTCACAAGAATTCACGTCGAAACCGAGACATAACTTCGTTGTATTTGATAAATTTAGAATTGTTAATTGTCTAGTATTCAATATAATCGAACGAAACCAAACTATAGAAAACGCGGCAAAATTTCTCCCCTCTAAGGACGACCGTAGCTACGCCGGCAAGCTAGCAGGTCGTCTCTTTAAAACATCAAAGCGTTTTGATCGTGTTGCCTGGCCATCATCACGACCAAAACGTCTTTAAAAAAAATCATGCGCAATCGCGGTCAAACGCATTTAAAATTTTCAATCCTGTAGTAAAATTCTAATAACTGAACTCTTGATTTTAAAATCTATAAATGAGGAATAGAAATACTATCTTCTGTATTTTCGGTAACATGGAATTTTTAAACTCCGGCACAATAAATTCCTTATTCGATTTCTTAAATTAGAAATTCGAGGTACTCAAATTCATATTGGATGTAATTGGATACCAAAAATGACTTGTCTGGTTCTTGTTTATGCTGAAATCTTTATGGAAAATTTAAGAGGATCTTTATCCTATCTTAGAAATTTTGGCTTTTAACTTCTAGCTGAATACAACCGTTAATGTACAAAGTTTCTTACTATAATGCGCAACTAAGCCCAACGATATCGGTAAGAATTTATGCATTTAAAACGGAAATCCTCATGATCGTCGCTTCTTAAATGGCATGTTTCGGTATTAAAATAAGTAGTAGATAAAAAATATTTCGCTACTGCAACTGTTTAAAGCTCGTTTAGAAATCGTGAAATGATTTTTGTCCTGTCCTCTACCGAACTATTGTTTAATACAGAATTCCACAAAACTCGAACTCGGCGGATTAAATCTAGAATTTTTATTCAGAAAAATTAAAGTTTAACTCAAACGCTTCAAAGCATTGAGTAGCTTTAAAACTAGTTTTAGAATTCTGAAAATCTGCATTTATTTCTTTAGTCTTTATCCATCGATCTTAATCGCGAAGCCAGCAAAACCAGTGGAATTTTGATTCTCGGCACAAAATGGCTTGCGAGTGCAAATCTAGTAATAAAACTTTTTTTCATGGCGCAATATTTCATTCCGCTTAAACTCTCAACTATTTTGTTTCGGTAGAATTGGTTAATTTTGAGAGGATTCCGACTTCAGAACTTCAGCTTAGGCAGAAAGAATGTCGGTGGCTGTGCTAGCCAGTTCACCGGCAGTCTTCTAAATTCCTAAAGACATCTCTGAATACGATGCCTGATCACCATCGAATTCAAATGCTTTAGAATTTGAAATGCGAGTAAATTTTGTTAAACCTAAACTAAATTTTTACTAAATGTTAGCAAAACTTGTGCTTTTGTCAGTAACTTAAAATCGAATTCATCGGTTTTGCTGGCCTCAAAGCTAGTTTGTTGAAATAAAACGGCAGCATTCTACAATCGGATAACGAATTGAAACTTTAACGTCGATAAGTTATTTCAGGAACAGATCAGTTTGATTTCTTTTTATATAAAAAGTCTCGTACTTAAATTAGAATAGGCATGAATTCTCAAATTATCTAGTTTAAATATTTCTTAACCATAAGCAAATAAGTCTTATTAAAATGTCTGGAAAATCATTTCTAATTTTCTTGTCTACGTCCCCCCCCCAGATTTTACAAGAGTATAGTACTCGAAATGAACGTCAGTGGAATAATTGCTAATTCTAAAAGCACGTTTTATCAAAGATCTAATCGACTCGTCTTGTTGCCATACGAAAATGCTCGTCTCGAATAGATTTTAACTTAGCACAGTTAAAGCACATAAAAAAAAACTTAAGTACATGTGGTTAGGTTAGAAAAAGTAAATGGTGTCCCTTCAAATCGTGATGTTTCTAAATCGGCTTAAATTGAACTAGAATGACAAGCTCAGCATGGAATTCTTCAAGGAATAATTCTAAGTTTTCAATGTTAACTGTGTACTTCATTATTGATTTTATCGCATCTATTCAACTTCAACTTAATGATTAAATTAAATAAGATACAACTTTACTCATTAGTATAGGATAGTTTAACTCGCTTGGCAGCACTTTTGAAATTTCAGGGGAATTAACGGAACATAATTTAATCATTTCTAAATACATCGTCCAGCCTTTGTCGGTTAAAACTAAGTATTGTACACGATTTAAGGTATCGTAAGTTTTTAGAGCTTATTTTAAAGATGCATGCTGCTTAACTTAATGTTTTCCTATTAATGAAAATGAGTGCATAGCGGTTTATGTGGTTTTTAAATATTTCTATGTTCTATCAGGATATTGAATGCACTCAATTGCATGTTTAATGAAACTTGTTCCGTTTTTATGAATTTGTAATATCTTGGAGAACTTGTTGTCTGTCGTGTATCTATATCATTGTTAAACTAATCTTTAGAGCTTTATGACTGATCTTTCTGAAGATCATTTATATTTTGTAAGGTTATCTTCCTACCTTTCTTAAAATAGAATGTAAAATGTTCGTAACATTAAATATTTTGAACCTAAATATAGAAAAATTGGCCGTCATTTTAACTTAAATCATAGTGCAGTGTAGCCAGAAATTTTAGTTTTTGAAGTATTTCGAGGGAATTTCTGGAAGAAAAATACTAAAGAACAGTTTTCAGTCCCTAGCAATAACCTTCATTTATGAAAATCGACGTATTTTTGTGAAATATTGAATTTCAATATTAAATTTATTTAGAAAACTTGTATCCTTATATTCCAATCAGTGCGCAATAAGAACTGAAATTTTCTCTACAAATAAAATGCATTGCTCGTATGCAAATAGTTTCTCTGCTTATGAAACGGTCAACCGCTGTGAATATACTTAATGTTAATATAAACTTAAAAATCGCTTATCTGTCCAAACTGGTGTGTAAATGCACAATTTCGACTTTTTTAAATTTTTTACTTCAGCTGTAAATCTTTACAACGCATTTATTACTTGCAGCATGAAAGTTGTCCAAAACTTCTAAACTGAAATGGTAAATCATAAATCTACTGAAGTCTTCATGGCAAATTTCAACGTTAAAATCAATATCGTCACGAGTTCAAATCTATATAGTCTTTCAACAGATGCAAACATAGCAAAGCTACTTAATGTGCAATCCTCTATTTAACAGAACTTTTATTTGTATTTTGTTATGCAAATGTTATTGTTTATAAGCGATATGTACTCTGTGTATTTGGTATACTAATCTGTTCTATATAGACTTCCTAGCAAATTTCTTTGTAAACTGCACTAAGCAGCTTGTACAACTCCTGTGGCGAAATTTAAATATTTCATTTTAAGTTCCTACACGATAGGGTTATTGTAAGTGTTGCATTGCGAATTCCATATTTTTGTCTTGTTTAACTTCAATGTTTTATTTCCATCTCATGTAAAACTGTGTACAAACTTAAAGAAAATATCATAAATGTAAACTGAACCGTAGCGATTGTTTTGAAATAAACGTTTTCTTAATCCAGAATTCTTGTATTTTATATTTTTGGGGGTTTTTAAAATTAGAATTAACTTTCTGATTTTGCATAGGGATCGATGCTGCCTTTAACCCTAGATAACTAAACGATCGTCAACAGTATAATGGCACCAGTTAATTTCAAAAATCAGAGTTCCTGACTTGATTACTTATAATATCAGTTGTAAAATTTAGTTAATATTTCCGCTTAAACAAAAATGTAAGATTATTTTTATGTTACGCTGATTTGAAATAAAGCAATAATAAAGTATACTTTATGTCGTAATCTGAATCGAATTATTAGTTGAAGAGAAACTCTGTTTTTAGAGTTAAAAGAATTTTAAGTATTTTTATGAAGTGCTGTTTAAAATTTAGAATTATAGATATTCAATAAAGTGTTGCGACAGCGATATTTCAACATTATCACTTTTATACACAGTTGTATATCGTAACTTACCCTATAATAGGGCATATTACTCTGCCAAGATAATGTTAAATTACTTTAGCAGTAAAAACGTTACTACATTCTTCACTAGTACAAGTAGCCTGTTTATGAAAGGTTACCGAAATTATTTGATTGCATGAATTATTTCGATGAAAGATAGTTTTAATAACAATCTTAAACTTTCAGAAACTGCTAATTTGTTAAATTAGCTCTGGTCTTAAGCCCATTTCAATCAGTTGCGACATTGAAGCCAGCCAGAATTTTAAGATTTGTTCAGAATATTATGCAATATAATTCGTCGTCCTCTTCGACCAATATTCGGTTAAGACATTTTTCTCAGTTTGTCTTTCACTGCATGGAAGTTTTCTTCTATTTTAGCATTCTCTGGTAAAGCCTCGTTATTGGTTTCCGTTTTGAACACTTTCCTATCGTCAGCTTCCCTCGTGTTGAATAGATCTATTTGCAGTGAAGGAGTTGCTTGTATTACAGGATTTTCTTCTGAAATACATTTCCATCTCATTTTGGCAACACTTCGTTCCTCAAGAGAATCTATTGGTTGTGAGTGACGATCCGCTCCAGATGTGAAGAATTTGTCTCCAAAACGATCCCAATTAAACGGACAGATTTCAGTTTCGAAGCAACTTCATATAGCTTCTACGACGGTATAGAATGTGATACTACCTATTTCATTGAAAGAATTTGTGTTGGATCTATTCAGGCTTAATTTTGTGAGGAATGATTTCCAAGGAGTCTTGTAGAAAGCCCAGGCAGACCTTTCGAATGGTTGCAACCTATGTCGTGTGTTGGTTTTATTGACAATCTCCGTATTTTTGACAATAGGTGTTAAATTGAAATGTCGCCGTTTGTCCAGAAGTTGTATAAACTTGGACAAGTTGCTTAGGAATTCTAGTTTATTTTACAAAATCTCTCGCGAAGATTAAAATTCGCTCTTTAACGTCTACATAAATTTGTCTGAGCCTGCTTTTTTCTAGTGTGGGGGAAAGATTTTTCTAGGAAAACAAAGTAGAATTGAGTTACCAGTGGCCCTGTTCTGCCCTTTTAACAAAATGCATTCCTTTTGCTTATGTTGCACTCTATCCCCTTTCGTACCTTTTCTGGCACATACCCATTTTGGCTTCTGAATCATTGTCAACCCAGTCTTATCTTTGTCTTGTTACTCATGTCGTATCACTGAATTAGAATTTATCAAATGTTTGTCTATACGCTCTATTAAAGCTCCTAGTTCTATGTAGCAAGCCAAGTAGAATTCACAGTATATACGATTTGCTTTATTCATTAGCAAAGCTCAGTCCTTTGAAGGTTTCTCATTTAGTCTAGTTCACTGGGAATTTTATTTCAATGCTTAGTTGCGTATTGATACACCAAAGTGTATAAGAATCCTTTTAATAAGGAAATTCTCAAGAAGGTATTCATATGAAATCCATAAATAACAAATTGATAACTAAAGAACTTGTATTCTGATCGAATTTCTCGTTGTATAGACTTCAACGAGTCGAAAAAATTGTTAGTATAAGCGCGATATTTATAAATGTAATAGATATAAAAGGTTTAATGGGCACTATGGCTCGTAGACGAATTGAAGCATAGTGTTAGAATGTCTTCGTGCAAATATCGGTTTGTTGCCTCCAAATGAAATAATGGGTTTCCTGAAATTTTTACTTGCTTTATCATTATTATTCGTCGGCAACTAGGATAGGCTTCATTTTTGGCGCAGGAAGACATTTTACCTGAACTGTCGGTCTAATTGTCGACTTGCATCTTTATCATCTGTGACAAACCTAATCTGTTTATCTTGGTAAATTAGAATATTCATTAGTCGCTTTTTAAACTTTTTGTAGAACTTTCCTATACTGTTCATATATTTGTTACCAGCTGGAAGAGTAACATTCCAATTTTAGTAAATGGAAAGTTTAAATGATAACAAGTTAAAAAAAAATTTAACAACCTGTTGTGGGAAACGGCTGCTTGTGAATTTTTTAATCTGTTCTGATGTAAATGAGAAACGAGCATGTTTACTATGAGTGGAAAGCTTTCCGTCTTTATGAAACACAAGTTCAATTTCTCTCAATCCATTACTAGTGCAAAATTGTTCCTGTACAGTATTGCAACCAAAATATCCATCGGTGTTAGATTATTGTTGCTGAAATTTTCGCTGGTTTTTCCTAGTATGTTGGTTACAAAATAAGGCTGAACATGGATCTTTTAATTTCCATCGTGCTACAATCTCCATTTGTGGAAATTCTAGCATTATAGGAAGTTCTCACCGTTAGCCCGCATTTTTAACACCCTTAATTGATGTCGAACTACTTATTAAGTTATTTGATTTTCAAACAATGAATTCTCAAATTTATTGAAGCGTGTTGATGCGATTTTCAACCTCTTAAGTACCTATAAATTTTATTTGACATCATGGCGCAATTAGACGTACAAATTAAGTCTCCATCTTGGATACGTTTAAGAAAAAGCAATAATTGAGTTTATGTATAACTACCTCATGGGTATGACACTTACATGAATTTAAGTGAAAAATCTTCATCAACTTGCCCCATTTCTTGTCTAAGCGAATTCTTGCAAACTTTTATTCTCTAAATGTGCCATTTATCTGACTGCTCAAATCTAAATCGTATTTGATGAAAATTGATTTTCGCCCAATCAGTAAAAAAGCGGCTAAAAATATTTAAAATTGCCGTTGTAATGCTCTGTAAATACTCAAGCTCTTGCAATTACGGAGGATTTTTGTCGAAACGGGATAAATCAAATTTGGTTTATTGATGCACACGCAACGATTATACTTTCTCCATTTAAATATTTCAGTGAGTACATCTTCGATGCAGTTCCTATGGTTTCAGAATGAATGGGACCGCGGTAGTCTGGTCGTAAGAGCTCGACTTCGGAACTGGAGGGTTTCAGGTTCAAGGCCAGCTTCCACCGAAAAACCGTCGTGTAAACGGGTCTGGTGCACTCAAAACCCTCGGGGGCAAGCGTCCTCCCGTAGTGTGGTGCGGAAATTTGGAGAGGGGGTGCCAGCTCGGGTGTCATCCTCGTCATCTGAGCGCGGTTCAAAATTACAAGGTCTGTCCCACAATAGCCCTAGTGTTGCTTTAAAATGGGACGTTAATATAACTAAACTAAACTTAACGAATGCATAGTTTTCTGAACGTATTTTGCGCACTTTACTGACGTATTGAAGTTTTACATTTTGAACACATTTCTAACAGAACAAAGCGAATTTCTTTAACATAGCTATGACTTCCTCATTTTCTGTTACTTTGGATATACTGCTTTTGAAGAGCAATTCAAGTTTAATTATGTTTCATTCGGTAAACATTATAATTAGCTTCCATTTCTATACTTTTGATTGCAGTTTGGTTAATATTCTAATAAGTTTCATGTTTTTAACAGCTGAAATCATGTAAGTAAATCGCTTGTAGATAATAAAATTCTCCATTTTTGAATTGTACTACTGAAAAATAATTGAAACCATGAAATTTCATAAAGCATTACAAACTATTGAACTACACTGTTTCAAAACTGTTTTTATCGAATTACTTATAAATTATTCAACAAAATGTTATAAAATTTACATAATACATACTATGTAAATTTTCTTTATATAAATGAAAATTTCACCAAGACAAAAAAGAATTTAAATTAAAGTAATTTTTTTCATTCAAAACACTTTTTAAATTTTTTAAATTGTCATTAATCATAGCTTTTATTACAAAAAAAAAAAAAAAAATACTAACTTAATAGCAAGATACTGAAGTACATCATTCGGGTGTGCAAGATATTTTCTAATCGTACAAACAGAAAAAAAAAAAAAATTAAAAGAGCAAGAACAATTTTACATTTAACTCTTTGCTGTGAAATTAATAAAATAGTAAGTAAATTAGTTAAGAAAAGTTACTCTTTAAACTATTTAGTATTTAGTAAAAATTATTAAGGAATACAAACAATGGTGGAGTAACTGTACGGAGGTGGTATATATAACCCACAGATCATTCTTAGTCTGTTAACTGGGTATGACGAAATATTTCAATGCGAAACGAGCTGATTTTAAGTTAATTCCCCAGTTAACAAGTTAAGAGATCGCGAAAAAATATTTATGCATTTCAGTTTTCAAAAGCTAAGAAAGGTTGAAAGGGGGGCAAAGAAACAAAACTGTGCTCCGAACGCCTTTCAGCCTTGATACGCTAATGAACACAAAGCAAGATCATTGCATTTTTTTCTCTTTAAACACAATTCGGTTAGACAAATTTCAACTGACTCTAGAAGAGTTCTGCATTTATAGTATTGTAGAACTAAAACAGTGGTTTTAGTTTGGATTTTAATAGCATTTTCAGCAGCAAAAAAGTAAAAATTTAGATTACTGAGAGCATTGATTCTGCTATAGAGCAATTAATATTCTACGGATTGTAGGAAAGCGGATTAGTTTGGTTTAGGCATATTGATATTCTGCTATCATATTTTGGATCAGACATCGTTATTTTAGATCGTGGTCAGATGTCGAAGATGATATCTGAACTGGTACTCTCCCTTAAACTTCGGCACAATGCCAAAGAGGGGGGGGGGATTTCACTCCAACTAATTTAATGTGTACCAGAGGGGAAGCAGATGAAATGGCGGATAATAGAAATACAAAATAATTAATAAAAAATACTGTCAGAAAAGTGGTAAATGTAGGCAGAATATTTGCTGTACCTTATTTGCAGTTCCTTTGCAAAGAAGAAACTTTCTACTTCAAGGATAATAAACTAAAAGAAATACATAATGTTGATCTTGATAGAAAAAAAAAACGTAAAGAATGAGCAAAAGTAATCTAATTGTGCAAGTGCAATGAATTTTTCAATGAATATTCAAAATACATATTCAATGGATGGGGAAAAAACCCATAGAAAAATATTTTAAATATGGAATGTGTTTATCAATTGCATGCAAAATGAAGCTTTCTTTCTTCAGTATAATTATTTTTAAAAATTAGTGAGGAAAGTATCTCTTTTGATAGAATAACACAAATAATAAGAAAAGCAGCCTTTTTTATTGCAATGGTACCCTTAAAATTCATATTTTACGGATTGCAAAAAAAAAAAAAAAAAATCCTGAAATTTGTGGTATGTTTACTATGTCTCCTGAAGCAGTAACTATTCACCCTAGGTTCCGACCCTCTAGGATAATATTTTAAAAGACAAGGACAATTTCTTTTTTGATTAAAAAAAAAAGTGCAAAGAATAAGCTCAAGTAAACCAGTCATTTATTTTGATTACAATAATTTCTTCCAAGATCAATTATACTTCGGATTGGGGGAAAAAGAGAGTAGAATGAAAAAATCTTAAATTTTTAGTGTTTACCACGTCTATTGGAGAAGTAGTTTTATACTTAAAATAATATTGGAAATGATGAGAACAGTCTCTTTTCATGAACACAAGAGAGTCTAAACGTCTGATCTTGTAATAAAAGTCAACTCCGAGAAGCATTTTGACTTGTGAGATTGCCAAGCACTCTCATTCCATAGTTTCAGGCCAGATGCCAGAATCAGGTATTCCTAGTTCTCCACAGCTGAAACTTGTTAGAGATGTGGATGAGGAACGAAGTTTTTTAATGATACTGTAAATCTTTCCCCCGGAAAAGTATCGTTTTTTTAATAAATTGGGCTGTATTTAGAAAACGTCGATCTCATTTTTCAAACGAAACTGTCTTTCAAGTTCAAGGTCAAACCGCAATTGCAGAGATTGCAAATTTATTTTTCAGTTTAGTCTGATAAAAACAGATGATAGAAGATTATATGTTGACATATGAAAGATGATTTATGTGACAATTGCCACAAGAATTTGTGTCAGATTGAGAGAATTCATGGAATAATTGAGTGTTTGTTGAGGTAAAAAGTGGACATACGAAGTTCACTTGTTTCAGATATGGATGCTTTGTTAACCAGTCTAACTTTTTATTTCTTTTCATTGAATTTGCAGCTGATATCAGGTGAGAGAAATTTGAATTTCGAATTAATAATTTTAACAGAATAATTATGATTGTATTTTTTGTATTTTTGTGAATATTTTTTTTGATTTTTTTTTGTTTAAAAAAAATGACTGATTTTATTATAAGAAATAACTTATGAATAAATAACTGCTTATGAATATACTGCTATACTTTCATCAACCTAGATAGTTTCAAAATGTCTGATTCTAACCCAAGATACTACGAAATAGAGATAACTATTTAAATTATTAATGGACATTCTGACAGTGCTTTAAATCATGAAATCAAACTAGTATTAAATTATCACATATTCCAATGCTGTCTATCATTTTGTGTACATGAATTTAAATAACACGAGTAAAAGATTTATACCTTTGAATTTGATTTTAATACTTATATTCCATCTTCTCATTTTATATTTTTATTCAATTTCTAGGGATTTAAATGTAATGTTCTTTTTCAGATAGTAATTTCCAAATAAAATATGCAACAAATACCTGAGAATAATTTGTTTCCCAAATTTTTTGCATCATTTTACTATTTTAAGCGAAGAGCTTAATATTATTGTATCTCAATGACAGTTTATAATAACTTTAGGTGTCTTTATCTAAAACAGAGGCTTCTCAATTTAATACATTTATTTTAAATAAATGTGCCATGTTTGTAGCAAAAAAAAAATAAATACTTCACATAATTCAAAATCCCATAATACATGTTTTTAGAATATATATATATATATATTAGAAGACTATAATTGTACTTTTAAGTATTATGTTAACGCACATGCAGAAATGCACTCTAGAATTCTGGAAAAACTCGTAAACTGATCTTTATAGAACATCGCAAAGAATAAAAATTGTTAAAGCAAATAGTTCAAAGCACATTTTTTTTATAAAAGAATTTTAATTAAATTATGTAGATTTGCTTGCTTTTTTCAGCTTGAAAGTTTTTACTTTTTTGTTTCAATAAGAGGAAATAAAAGAAATAATAAATATAAATTAAATTCAAAGAAATAAGGAATATAAATTAAAAATAAAACTACCATTCTAACGATAAATATGTACAAAAAAGCTACCGCTCAGAAATATTGAAAGAAATCTTTTGTAAATTTATTTAAATTGGTCTATTATTGACTAAATTCTTTATTATGATTTTTTTTAAGCAAACAAGCTTACTTGTGGATTTCCTGGTACCCCAGCATATGGGTATGTTAAACCAGACAGAGCTACGTATTTTGAAGGAGAACTCGTTTTATATTTCTGTAGAGTAGGTTATATACTTCTAGGGTCACCTATCAGTAGGTGTACTGCTGATGGATCTTGGTCAGAAGATGCGCCTATTTGTGGTTTGTATAAATTGACCTTTTAAAAATATATTTTTTGGCATTTTACTATGTTACAATAAAAAAATAACTATAAGATGCCTAACAAGTCTTTTCTCATTTCTCAGTTTTTATTTTTTAGAAAAATGTATTTATATGAAATAAACGCATTAGTTCAATAATACTGAAATCATTGCATTATAATGTGTTTATATCCATATAATTAATTTGATGCGTTTAACCAAGCATTGCCAGTTCCAGGAGCTTAAAACATCAATCTCAAAGATTCATGTAAAGTTGATTTTTCAGGGACTAAAGGTAATTAAGTGCATTTGATTTTAATATTCAGATAATTTTTCATTAACAAATTAAACGCCGAAAGTTAAAGTTGATTTTGACCATATGTATTTTTATTTCTTAAAATTAAGCCAATTATAAAATATCTCCTCTGAGAAACAAAATATAGCACTATGTAATTGCGTGATATTTCGATTGAAGCTATCGTTGGTGAAAACTAGTTTTTATAATTGCTTTCTTAAATTTTATTAGCCTTTTTTTCTTCTCCTCGAAATGAGGAGAAGAAAAAAAGGCTAATAAAATTTAATTTGTTAATGACGTATGAGAAGCTTCCGGCTTAATAGTTGGTTCTCGCCACACTGAAGGGTACAATAAAGTTGGGGATCTGGCTCCTCTCATCGATGACAGGACATACTTCCTTAGGGAAGGGTTGCACCGTGACCGGTGATGGCGCTTAGGACTCAACCACAGTTCCCGCCAGTGTGAATGACGGTCCGGTCATTCAGTTTTTTATTCCTGTGCCTTTGAAGCGGGTGGGAGAGTCAATGATATGACTGGACCTTTTTTTCTTTTCAGTTATTAATGTTCTTGGTTTTGAAGTTGGCTTTTGGTAATATGACATTATAAAATTACCTATCTGAAATTTTCTTGATTAAGTAAAATGCCCCCAAGTTTTGATTATGTAATTTCGCAACTCAGTGTTCTTTAGTACATGAAAAAGCTGATGACGTATGAAGTGTACTTGCAATAAGCTTTGTTCCTTCATGGCAATGCAAAATAAAAAGATAAAAATAGCGATCTAATTGCTAGTTATATTTCGTGAAAAAGGCAGTAAACTGAGAAAAGTTGATTTTTCATTGAGTGTTGATTTTAGTAACTTGGAACGTTCTCTGCAAAGAAACTAGTCGGAAGTGGAATTGTAAATAAAGGGCGGGGGTATCTTTTTGCAAATAAATATTATACTCGAAAAGAATGAATAGGAAGAATGGGTTTTTTCATTACAATGCAGCATAAAAATATTTGTTTCGTGAAGTATTTGCTTTTTAATAGTAAATTGAGAATGTCGTGGAATGAGATGATTTTCAAGTTCATAACCACATATCAATTATCTCTGAATAAAGAACTTTCAATAAATCCACGCCAAAATTAGCATAATATATGAAGGCTGGAGCGATAAGTTTAATGAACTTATTTTCAGTTTAAAATGCATTAAATAAAAAATTTTATATAAAAATTGATTATTATGTAACTTTCAAATCCCAATAAATACATTTTTCATGATTTATAACCTTTTAAAAATATACTACGGCATAGAAAGAAACAAAAATAGATTTAATAGATGCACAAGGTTTGTAAAAATATTGTAAGATTGCGATATTGGGATAAAAATATTATAGAAATATAAGATTGCAATAAAATGAATTTTATATATGCATACTAAAAATTAACAAAAAAAATTGCTTTGAGAGAAAAGTAAAGAAAAAAAAACCCTTATCTTAAATCATTGGAGCGTTTTTTAAATATACTATCAAAAGTCACTTAATGAGCTTTCCGCCCTTCAGTTCTATTCACTTTACATATTTCTGTAATAAATGAAATGGCTTTTATTTTATGAGACTAAAATTGAAAAATCAACTTTTTAAGGTGTACATACACACTAGATGATTTTTTTTTTTTAATTTTAACTTTAAAAATCCAGTTTTTTCACAGTAGGTCATTAATATATGTTTAAACTCATTTCAGTGAGAAAAAAAAAGCCATATTATACTAATTATTAATTAATTAAATAATATTTTAAGAGCTAATTAGCATATTTTTTGAAACATGATATCTTAAATTCTAATTTGTGCAGACACACAATTCTAGTTGGAAATTATACCTAATATTAGTTTTCATGTTGTCTGCCTCAATCAAGTTATAAAAATATATAGTTTCTTTAACAATTTTTTCATCAACGATGAATAGAAATAGCGAGATTTTTTCTGTTATTTTAAATTTTAAATAGCTATTAATAATTTATTTCTATAAATATAACTTTGATTGAGGCACAAAACATCCACTGTTTCATACAGATTTTGATATATAAATAATTGTATTTGGTTAATTTCTTGTTGAGTTATGATTGTTTGAATGAAGCAATATAGTGGAAAAATATCATTCTTCATAAAATGTGTTTAAAAAACACTGAAACTAGAGTTTTTAGTGAAAGTATCTCAAGAAAAATAATTATAACTCAAGAAATATTCCGAATATTGACAAAATCTTGGTATCATTTGAAAGCTAAAGGATCAGAGAACATTTTGAAGCAATAAAAAAAAATTCGATATTTTGAACGATTTTCGAAGTTTCCAGTGTGTACGTACACCTTAAAAGTACAAATCTTCCAGTTTCTTTAAACAAAATGTAAACTTCCCCAATATGGTTTTTCAGATATTTCTAAAAATCGAAATTTGCTTAAAATTGCAGTTCTTGACGTTCCACAATAAAAAAGAAAGTTCTTTAAACTAATATTTTTTATATATATTCCTTTTCCCTCTTATGGGGTTTCTGTGTTCCAACCTTTGAGAGTGACAGAATTCTTCTATTTAATTTCTGATTTACTTTCACGGTAAGGCGCGTTTTGTGTTTACTTATAGTCATATAGTAAAAAAAATAATAATAAAATAAAATAAATTCAACATGCTTTTTGGAAAACCTTTCTTTTAACCTAAATTGATGCAAAATAATTCGATATAAATCTACAATTTTGATGTGAAGATTACATAATGAATTTCATTAATTTATCTTGTTGAGTTACTATGTTCCCATATACAAGAATAGACAGACGATCTTAACTAAAAATTGATGTATATCTTCAACTGCGGTATTAAAATAGAACACCGAATTTCATCATTCCTACTCAAAATATTTTTGTTCACGTCTGCAGGGACAGGCAAACAAATTTATTTTTAACGAATATAGCCGAAAATCTGAATTAGATATATAGTTTCGGTATAAAAATCAAAGAACAAATATAATTCGTCTAGTTTACTCCGCTACAGATAGTTCTAATTTTACAATTAGTGTTTTCTCACTCAAAAAGGTAGAAAATGCAGAGATTTATGAAAACCACGAGGTAGAATATTTTGACAAAAAGAATCAATTCTCTTTAATGCTTCGTGTATGAGAATCAAAAACACCAATAATTGTTAAAAGAAATCAGATATAGGATTTGAAAAATTTTATTCGTCAGATTTTTGTTTTTGTATTACGGTAATAAAAATGGGAAATTTCTTACTGAACATAAGAAAATAAACTAATTTTTTGTGGCTAATTTTTACGAACACTTGTTTCTACGAATTTAAGTTTAAGAAGAATCATATTAGATCGTTTTGATTCTTATTAGATGACAGTATGACAACGTTAGGTATTGCATCTTCAACACCAACTGTCCCAGGTCATTCAGCCGATCTCGCCATTGATAGAGACAAAAATACCTGCTCATATCTGAAACCAAAAAAACCCAGATGGTGGAGAGTGGATCTAAAAGGGAAACATAAAGTGTTGTCTGTTGCTGTAACAGTGATTTCTCCAGGTAAGGCTGATCGTTTTTTATTTATTTTTTTTTTTTTTGTCCTGTTAATCACGATGTATACAGATCCACCCAGAAAAAAAAATGTATGCAATCTAATAAAATTGTTTTGCCCCGTATCTTTTCCGACATTCTTATATTAATTATATATTGGTTCATTTCTGAAATTTAAACCATTTCTAACTTTGAATTATTCTGTTAGTTATAATTAAGAAGCATCTGTAGTTCGAATCTACTATGAATATGATGGATTTAGTAGATGGAGAATAGTTACATTAAGAAGAAATTACTTCTTACTTTGGTAAATATACAGAAAGATTCAAAATTCACAGGAAAGGAAATAAACAAAATACAACCTAAAATAAAATAGAAAAATATCGGAAACACAAACTGGATAAGCTTGGTGCTGTTCACCAAAGCTGTGGTTAGATTTCAGCGTTGGTCATTTCAAGTTGATTGCGCAGAAAGTACACGGTACTGTTTCGGATGCCGAGAAGCATGTACATTGTGTTTGGTAAAGCTGACGGTAACAGAAGGAATGCGACATAGTTGTATGCAAACAGACAATTTTGCTAAAAAGATTCACAGATCAGTACACCTCATATGCACGTTAGCTTGAACTGACAAGAACTTCAAATAATTATTGTGCACTTTCCAGAGTAAAATATCTCCAAACAAAATATTTTCACACTTTATTGGCTCATCTATGCAACTTATTGCATTTTCTAGCACATTTAGTTATCGTTTTCAGTGATATAATTTTATACGATTCCAGCTTGTTTCTGATCTTTCTACTTCCACTAATACTTTATACGCCGAATTTGGAATCACTTAATAAGATCAGTCTTATTTTTGTACAGATAGGCATTTTTTTGCAATATTATTGAAATTCTGAATGGTTAATAATAACGGGCCATTTTCCCTTGTCACTTATAATTACCAATGCTCTAAAATTTCAAGCAGTTTTGTGGATCATGATTAGTGCAATCGTTTACAAAATATACAGACATGAGCAAATCTTTTTTACTAATGAATTATATGACTTGTATGCAAGAGACTGAGTGGCTTCAATTGTAGAGGTTCAGAAGTATTTAGTTGCTAATGTCTTTTCTTTTGTTAAATTACTTCTGATGATTACATATTAAAGTACTTTATTTCTTGTTGATCAGGAAGTGCTGAAAGGCTGAAAAAAAATTCTTGTGCTATCCAAGTTTAACGGCATTGCTAAATCAACAACCATGATCTCTATTTTAGGTTTCAGTAGGGTTCATTTGTTGTCTCCTGTTAAAGACCGAACCATCTTAAAGTATTTATCTCCCTCTTTAGCTTCGACCAATAGTTTAAAGTATTTTAAAATGAGGTGTAATTTTTCAAAAAATAAGCTAATGTTTTTTAACGATTTTTGAAAAATCTTCTATTTAGACATATTTGCACCAATATTATTTATATTTATGTATTAAAAAATAACTGGCAAATCAAAAAGATCAGTTTCCCAATCGCAATGACTGGTCTGATTTCGCAGATTTATATTTTATATGGAAATTCTTGACCTCCCAGATATGTCATCAATGGCCGTTTATATTCTGACACCCTGTATTTTTGAGAGAGAAATCGCAAAATAAAACTTTGACAGAATGCTAAGTTTCAACAACTGGAATCGATTTCTATACATTGCAAACTTAGCTACCCAATCAGAAGGTTTTATATTTATTGTGCAAGTACAATTTTAAGCTTTATAGTTAATAGTTAAAATAGTTAGTAGCTAGAAGTATAGTTTTCCTTTGTTGTGTATAATGTAATTCATCCAAGTTGGTTGACATAACTGAATTGATTATTAATATAATGTTTCTCATTGAAAGAGGCTAGTTTAATAGTTTAAAATAACAAAAATCTCGAAGCATAATAGATAGATTATAGATCATGATAATTTTATGTGTACATTAAATGTATTCAATTTTTCAGATAAATACATGAAATTTAGTGTGTTTATAATAAACATTCAAGAGACCAGTGCTTCTTACAAAAGATGTGAATCTTTCACTGGAAAGTTTGGTATGTTTTCTCTAAATTATTATGTCTTTTTTTTTTCTGAGATTTTCTTTCATTAAAAATGTACTTAGTGTACTTAGGGAATTGTGTATTTTTGTGTGTGTGTATGCTGAATTTTGCAAAATTTTAGACACCCAAACTGTTGTTTTTTCTTGCGCCGAGGGAAAAGGCATTGAAGGTCAGAAAATCCATATAGAAGACCATCTCCAAGAAGAAATTTTCGAAATCTGTGAAGTCGAAGTTCAAGTTGAGAAAGGTTAGTTTAAATAGAACAAAATTATCCAGCATTTATTGTTGAAAATTATAACAGCTCTAACATTTAATACTGTAAATCTCATAAACTGAAAAACTATAGAGTTCTCACTGCTATAATCATAGAAAAAAAGTTTCTGTAATCATTTTTTCTTTGTTATTTTTAGAGCCATAATTGCAAAAGATCTTATTTGTTGGTGGATATCCATCCCATTCTAATTTTCTCTCAGCCCATTTAATTGCACCATTTATTTAGAAATACATAAACGAGGAAAATAAACTTCGTTTAAAATCCTTTCGAAAATATTGTGACCTTACTTATTATAATAAAGGATTTCACTTCTGGTAAGTGGGAAAATTAATCTAATTTATCCACTTACTTAATTCTCTAATTTTATCCGACATATTTTTCGTTTCATAAAAACATTTATTTATTGGTAATTTCAGATTCACATTTTGATTTCAAAGATTTTATTAAAAAGAAATGTAGTTTCAGTTATATTTTAACTATAAGTTGTTAACTATGTCGCAATCCACAGGTATGTAGACTGTAATAAAGACCTAAAAGACCAACTGCGAAGACAGACAAGTTTTTTTGTTTTATGGCCTATGTAGAAGCGTGCCTATCCTTTTGACAAACGTCTTTCCCAGGTCTGTAAATTGGTAGGTTTTCATTCAGGCCTAGTGTGCAGCTAGGTATTCAAGACTACTCTATGCTACGCCAATGAATATGTATTCCTTCGAAATCCATAAAAGATGCGACTCACCTGTCAAAGTTTGCTTGGTGTGAACAAGAATGTTAGATTTCCACATTGTTTTAATCTCTTCTCGGCCCATTTAATCGTGCCATATGGAATGAATGCTCACTTAATGCGGATTTGGAGACAGAGGCTTGGGATGCATAGTGCGGTGAACTCTGAAACGGAGTTCGACTGCGCTGGCCTGGTGGTAAGATCTCAATTACGAAATCGGAGGGTTTTCGATTCGAGACCCGATTCCACCGAAGAACCGTCGTGTAAGCGGGTTCTGATGCGCGTTAAATCCATCGGGGCCAGATGTCTTCCCTCTGTTGTGCTGTGGAAGTGTGGAGATGGGGTGCCAGCTCAGGTGTTCTTCTCGTCATCTGACAGCGGTTCAAAATGACGAGGTCCGTCCCAGAATAACCCTAGTGTTGCTTTAAAACGGGACGTTAATATAAGTAAACTAAACTCTGAAATGGAGTTCGCTGAAGTAGTTGAAATGCAACGGGCTTGGAGTACTCGTGAATGTGTCGTCTAAAAAGATTGGCGGGAAAAATGAAATGGAATGGAGTCTAGTACAATCACTCCATTGAACTGGCTTGAACTGTTCCTGAATTTCAGGTTTAAAACTCAAACGCTGTAACAAACTGTTTATATGATTTTTTTTTTTTTTTTTTGCTCATATTTTGTCTATGAAAATTTCAAAAGTATTTCATAGATTTTGGTATTTTGATGTCGTTTATTATCATGCTAAAGTGCTCCGTTGATAATTAATAATAAATATGATTTCAAATATGTCCATCTTCAAATTCAGATTAGCCATTATATTATTCATAAAACAATCTTAACTGCTCCAGTTAACAAATTTAATTGTTAACTAATTGCACGTTATCTTTTGCTGAAAAGTTGTTTGGCGCCCTTTTTCCTCGAATGAAGGTTACATTAAAAGTCTGGTCGTAGCATTAAAGTTAATTTTTATTATCAGGTTCTATGACATTATGTTTCAGCGTATCAGTAATAGTTTAATATAAATGAATAGTATTTCTGAACTTTGTGTTAACACATTCGCTGCCATGATTTACTTCCTTGATTTGGATCAACTATCTCATTAGATTAATTCTTTGTTATCTTTTAGCCGTTGTAGAGAACGGGTCATCTAATTAGATAGTAGATGTAAACTAATTAGGTTATAGGTGTGAATCGCATTCAAGTCAAACAGCAGCCATGTTTTAGAATAAGAGGTATAGTGAAGATAATTGCTTTAACTTTACCGGAAACTTTGATATGTTTCCTTAATTACGACGAATATTAGTGTTGTCCATTTATCTTGGAATTTGTCTCTATATAAGTATATGATAACAACCTTTTATCGTATTGCAAAAATTACATAAGAATCTTCTTTCTTTTCAGACACTGGATACGATTGTGGTAGGCCCAGCCGAAATCTTTACTCTATCACTTACAACCCAAAAAATGGGAAGGTGGAATATGGTTGCATCAGAGGGTATGAGATGAAAGGCAAAGACTATAGACACTGTTTAAGTACTGGTCAGTGGTCAGGTGATCCGCCCATTTGCGTGCGTAAGTTTTTTGAAAGCAATGTGTTTAAAAAAAGTTACATCTTATTCAAATGATAAAATATAAAATTTCAAAATCTTGTGTAAACAGTGATTATTTTTAAAATGAGTAACAACATGATTGATTAATTCATACTTCAAACTGCAAATTAGTTTTATTCGTGAAAAATTAAGTATCAAAACAATTAGCTTGGAAGTTGGAATTTCAGTAAATGACATTTTATATAAACATCGTTAAGAAACTTTTGTTATATCTTTAAAAAGAAATATTTGCAAAACAGTTTTTTTTTAATAAGTATTATAAAATTTCTGTTTAACAAAGAAGGAAAAATTTTGTTAAATAAAAATAAACAGCTAAAAAATACAGCCAAAATGGATTTGAACTTTCTTCAATTTAGCTATAAGCCCAATATAATAATTATCATAAATTAGAAGTATAATTTCTAAGCTAGATTATTGTTGTATTAATAATCTTGTTAAGTTCTTCTGAAAGATGAAATTTAAAATAAAAAAGCAATTTTTTTCAAACATCTCAAATATAACAGTAAATTATTCTTTTTTGAAATTATTTTTAGAATTTTTTTTGGAGAATTACTGTATATTGTACTGAAATTTAATCCACTGGCTTTCATTTATTTTTATTTTTTTAGCTATTGTTTAATAGGGATAATTTCTTGTAGAATAACTCATTTATTCCATTTATATTGAAAAAAAATTAATTAGCCTTGAAAGGAAAAATTTTAGAACTGATGGTAAGAATACATGCAACAAGAAATTGCTCATTTTCAATAACAATTGTATTACATTTCATTCAATTGGCATTAACCTAATTAATAATTTTTAGCAATTCTCTGTGATAATCTGGATGACCTTGAACATGGAAATGTGCGAATCACTTACGACAGTGATAGTCCACCAATGAAAGAAGCAGTCGCAATTTATAAATGCAATGAAGGTTACAAGCTTGAGGGACCTTTCAAACGAAATTGCTTGAAAGATGGATCATGGAGTGGAGAAGATCCACAATGCAGAGGTACAAACCAGTCATAAAATCTGATCTACAGATTATAATTTGTAGAAATACAGATTATAATTGCTTTATAATTTTGTACATTTTGTTATACAATAGCAATATACTATTTTAACCCTTTCGAATCGTAATTATCATTTAATTGATCAATTTAATAAAATTTTAATCTTACATGATGGCATCTAGTAGTGAATTTGAAAAATAATTTCATGATTCTATAATATGCATAATAATAAATTATAAATCTAAATCGAGAAAGTAGAAAAACAAATGAATAAAAATAATTAAAAGATTGTTTTTTTAACACTAAAATCATATTTTATGAAAATTATCTAAAATAATTAGAATGTTTTTGCTCTAAAAGTATTTTTTTTATATTATCGAACTTTGGTGATGAGATCATCAAGATTTTAATAATAACTAGTAAAATTTCAAAGTTATAACTATACAATACGACATATTTCGTGTTAATTTTCCTAGTATAGTAAAGAGAATGGAATGATGCATTTTGGAACTGCCAATATACTTTTACAGTTTTGGTGTCAAGATCAGAAACTAAATTTTATTAAACCTTGTTTTTGTATTTCAGTATTCATATACACATAAAAAGATAAACTAAGGTATAATTTACAATTAGATATACTGATTTTAAAAACTGGACATAGATTCACACTGTAAGTATAATTTACACTTAGATTTACTGATTTTAAAACTGGACATAGATTCACACTGTAAGTGCAAAAATCAGGTTCTGCACTATACTTATCTAGTTTGTTGCATTTTTGAGTTACCATATTCAAGTACTTAAGAAAAGAGAAACTGATATATTATCAGTTCTTTGACAGATTTAGTTCTTTAGACATATTTAAAATTTGCTTCATAGCTAATTCTAGTAATAAGACCATGCATCAAATTTTTGTTACCTTCTTTGTTTAGTTTTCAAAAAGTCGGGCTCAGTTCACAAGCATTCGAGAGGACAAGAAGATAAACATCCCTTTGTCATTTTCGTCCAAATTTTGCTCGAAACTTATCACTATAGTGTAAAGACAATTATCGAAACATGCTGTATTTTGAGTTGCTGTTATCAATTCAAATATACAGCATGCTTAAAAAATGCACGAAGTATTTTTATAGCATGCTTGAAAACTATCGCTAATACAGCAGTTATCAAAACATACCGTATTATGGACACACAAAAAAGGTTTTTATAGGCTCGGGAAGGTCTGAATTGTGGAGATTTATTGAAATCTAAAGATCAAATATTTTGATACTTCAATCTTCTTTTCAATTTTTAAAATTAGGTTATAATGTTTTCTATTATGATATGTTGTAATGATTACTAATTTTTATGATCTTTCGGTTTCTCTGAGACACAGTGGCAAATTTCGTCTCGCAACATTTTTCGAGGCATTTTTACTTCTTATTGTGGAAACAAAAAATTTCTTCCGATGTTTGGTCACTTTATTATGACCACCTGACAGTTTTATGAACATGAGCTATTGCGTCACAGTTACCACTGGAAGTCGAGAAAGCGAACACGGGATAAGTGAACCATCAACTTTCAGCGAGTTTGCATTCAGTCTATAATAATTTCTGGTATTTCAGCACTGTGTAGAACTCATAAAGATATGAAAATGAAAATATAATTAACAATGATTTTACAGGCTGTACAGAAAGACATTCCCCTGCATGCAATCCACCGCAATCAATGCCGTACAAGCTTAGAGATTTTATTTAAATAAAAACACATTGAAAACCTAATGTTATTGACAAGGTTGGCTAAAAATCTTTAACCAACTCTATATTTTGTTACTGGATCACAGTTATAAGATTTTCTTTTGACATCATTAAGAGGATCATATGTCGGTTTCAGCTTCCAATAACATGATAAAAACTTAATTCACATTATTAGAAGAGCAGGTGGGAAGAGAAAAAACAAACATATTATTAACATTTTTTATATTCTGTCTCTGTCATTTGAGACAGGAGCTAACAATTTTGAAGGAAATCTAAAAGGAATTTTGTATGTGTACTTAAAGAGTTTCTCTCTCTCTCTCTTTCTTTTCCCCTGAAGATTGCTGTTGGCAGATTTTTGACATGAGAATTTTAAACGAGAATTACAATTTCAGCGAAATATTGAATGATAGTGCCTTTGTATTACTACTATCGTATTACTACAAATTACTATCACACTAAATACGGCTTTAATTCTTTATTTGGTTGAAAATAAATAAGGACAAAAATGGGTAATTTGTGTCTCTTACACAAATGGGAAGAATTCTAGATGGAACAGTTTTATTTATTATTGTATTTTTTTTTTCCTTTTTATGTTTATAAAACTAAATAAAATATGTAGTTACCTCTCTGGATAATCTTGAATGTAATGCCAATGACATCAGTTTTTTATTCTTACATGTTAATCCCAATCCTCATGATATGGTGTTAATGGGATTTTTTTTTTAAAGATACTATTGAGATGTCAAAATTACTAGAATATATTAAATTAGATGTGGAATGTAGGGAATCGTCTAAATTAATCTTTAATAACACGGTTTCGGAATTTTCACATTTTACTAAGAAATCCTTTGAGAGTAAATCAATGAATAAAAATATGTTACAGAACGTCCGGTAGGTCCGATATTGGCTAAGAACGCTTAAGTACGCTATGCTATTGTACTTTTGTACAAATAATTTGCATGATTCTTATAAATAATCAGTAGTGAGCAGAAAAAGACAAAAATGCCGATTGATAAACGATGTTTCAAAAAAAAAAAAATCCTTTCTTTCCCCCCCCCCTCTTTCTCTCTCTCTCTCTCTCTTTTTTTTTTTTTTTTTTGTATATACGTATTCCGCATGAAAGTCAAAAATTTGATTCATGCACACCTAATAAAATCAGTTAGCCGATCATGAGGAGGATGTGAAAAAAGTTTAGCTGATCATGAGGAGGATTTAAAAAATGCGCAAATCCAAGCATGTGGTGAAATCTTTTGGTTTTTACAACCAGACAAAAAACAGAAGATAAATAAACGCGTCTAAATGTTTTTACTACACTGTAATGTATATCTGTACTGTGCAGAAAATGCAGCGTCCGCAAGAATGCGAAAGAGAGGGATTCACTTCACTTTGTTTTGATTCCGAAGGTCAGAGGTCAGGACGGGAAAATCACCGACATGTGGGAGAGAGGCAGACCTTGAGACTTTCCAGCTGGAATTGTTAGGAATTCACGACAGTGGGGATTCAACCGAAAGGAAATCGGCTGAGTCACGGGGTTACTATCCTTTGAAAGGGGTTAGAACTGGGTGAAGGTAGATGTTTAGTAGGTATCTTATGGAACTCGAAATGTGAGACTGTCATTTAGAAATAATTGTTTCTGTTGCTGTTAGAAGATTAAAGTGGCTAATAACCAAGTTGGAAAAATAATAATCGACTGCGATGAAACCATGTTTCTGTAATAAAGGACTAACTGGATTTAGAAGTAATCGAGCCTTGCAATGTAAAAAGATAAAAATAAAATTCTTTTTATTATTAAAACTGAAAATAATTTTGCGCAGTTTTCCCCTTTATTTATTTATTTTTTAAATTAAAAAAAAAACTCCAAAAGTGGCACATAAATGCTTTTTATTTTTCCTTTCTTTGTAAATGACTATTATTTTTCAACCAGTTGAGGTAGAAAGCTGTTGTTTTATAAGAAATTCTTAATTAATTAAAAAAAATTAAGGAAATGTGAGTTAGGTGAGTTAAACTACCCCTTGATGAATTCCATCAAGGGACTTCTGCTCTGTTAACGACACCTCATTAATTCAAAATGACAATAAGTGTGTTAAAAAAATCCTCCCTTGAACTTTTTAAAATAGCATGATCAAGGCTTTTTTCTTAAATGTTTTGGATGAAAAATTTAATAATCAGCATGGAGGGTATTATTAATATTATTTTATGACTCTCCAAAATTTGACATTTTGCTTTATGCTTTTAAAATTTCAACACATTTCGTCATGTATGAGTTGCTTTAGAAAGGTAATTGCGTATCTAAGAACTTTGTTGATAGAATCACAACATGAGAGGAGAGAGTAGTGGATTTTATATTTTTGTACTACAGAGAAGAGAATTTGAATAGTATTTTGACACATTTTGCAGCTCTAAATTCATCTGTTGAAACTTTCTAAAATCATAAACTTTTAACTATAAATTTAATGTTAAAGCTAATAATACACAATTTTTATTTGCTTTTTCTGTCCCATCTCTTTGTTTACAAAAATGCAACAATTAACGATGATTTAATCTCCTTTTTAAAATATAATACAGCTTCTAAACCACCAGCAGATCCTTATTTATTTTTCCCAATCTGGGAAAAATTTAGCGAGGGTTGCTTTTTCTGTAAATATGTTTTTTAAATCATTAAAAATCTCTTAAATGTGAGACCACAATGAAAATTGCATTGTACGATTGCAAATCACTTGCAAATTTTCTCTATAAAAATTTAAACTGATGCTATGAGAATTTGTAAAGTTATATTAGTATGAATTCGACTTAAAAATGAATAAATAAATAAATTTTTTTTTTTTTTTTTGTCAAAACATAATGGTTTTTTTTTTTTTCGAGGAGGATACATTTAGTAAAATATTTATTTTAAAGAAGCCACTTATCTGAAATTTATGTATTAAATCTTAAAATACTCGCAAAAGTATCCGCTATCAGCCATTTAAAGATAGAAGAAAATTTTTTAATTGAGTCGATGGGGACAACTAATAGGTAAAAATGAGGGTAGAAAAGTATCGGCTTATTTCGTATCCGATAAACACAAATATTTAAATATTCACTAAAAATACACGAAAGTAAAAAAAAAAAAAAAATCATAGAATTTATATCATGTTGCACGGCAAAAAGATCATTATTAAATCAGAGTAGCAGGGGAACACTTACCCCATTTGCCTTGTGGAGCTTAGCCAGACATCTTAGCGATGCTACTCATTTCACACTTCATGATGATGTATATTGAAAACACACACACAATTGGTTTAGTTAGTTTTAATTATATATTAACGTCCCATTTGAAGCAGCACTAGGGCTATTTTGGGACGGACCTCGTAATTTTGAGCCGCGGTCAGATGACGAGGACGACACCTGAGCTGGCACCCTCCTCTCCACAACACGAAACACCAGCGGGAGGACGTTTGGTTAGGACAGATTTAACGTGCAACAGACCCCTTTACGTGATTGTTCTTCGGTGGAATCGGGCCTCAAACCCGAAACCCTTCTGTTCCGAAGCCGAGACCTTACCACCAGGCCACCGCGGCCACATGGAATTGGAATGAATTTCAAACACACTAGATATTATGGAGCACACTTTTCAACACTATTTGATGCATTAATATGTTCTTTTGATTAAAAATTCGTTGAGATATGCTTTTTCTCCCCCCTAGAAACAATAAACAAACTTAAATGTAAACCTAAAGGACGAGGACGTAAAAGAGCTAGCTTTCCACCTGCAACCTCTCCGTTTGGCTGCTCGATGGAGAATCTCGGTCTTGGAATATAAATACCTCATAATTTACTAAATTTTATTTGATACATTTTTATTTCGTTTGTAGAACAAAAAAAAAAAAAAAAAGGAAGAAAAATGCGCATGTGTTAAATATGCATTAATAAAATTAAACTAATCGAATACACTATTATGATTTGTTTATGAATTTCTAAATTATATCAGTTTCTCTGTAATTGGAGAAGATTTATGGAAATTATTTTTAATGTTTCTTCAGCCATCCGGTGCCCAATTCCAGATGGCGAAGATCAAGGTGGAGTTTACAGGCTAGTCAATAAAACGAATAGTATGGGGAGTATGGCAATGTTAAGATGCAAAGACGGCAAGAGAGAAGGAGACAATCCATACATTATATGTACTGAAGATGGCGAATGGACCAAGCCGGAAGCTTACTGTATTTTACGTAAGCTAGTCACTTTTTTTATAATAAAAAATAAATAGGAAGTTATAAGCCAATTGAATTGCTTCATGCCTTTATACCTTGATTTAGATGTTGAATCCTGCAAAATTAAGGCAATACTACTTAAAGATTTTACACACTTATTTTGAATATTTTTTTAAATGAAGAATTTTGTAATTAATTTTTCGCTCACTTTTTGATATGCTAAATTTTGAAATTATGTGAATTTGTATGCCTTCGATGGCAGTATATTATTTTAATATTTCTTGAAATTATCGATGATTATCAATCGATTAATTAAATTTTGCTCCCATATGTATCGTATCACCTCGTAATGAATCAGAAAAATAATTTGAACTTCATGATTCCAAACTATCCTTCCGTGACTGTCTTTCAGGATAATAATGCTTTATAAATTAAAGACTAAGAGATAGAAAATTATTAAAATAATGTATACAATTTAATATACTAATAAAATGTATATTTTAATAAACTGTTTTCCTTAAATTTATTATTATAATTATTTAGAATGAAAGTTTTTAATCATGCAGTTTTATGTTACTTCACGGGCCTATTCAATTTTATGGCTCTTGAATTTTCTTAAAAAGGTTCTTTAAATTCTTATCATTATTCTTCTATAAGTTTGGAAACTCTGAATGAAACATACAGAAATATTTCGGGTACTGTTTAAATTGTTTTGAAATCAAAGGAAATTTTATAATTGGACTATAAAAAGGAGATGCATCCATTAACAGATTGGCGCATACGTTTTCAGTATAGCATTATATTGTAGTAGTAAAAATTTTGCTTTGTTCCATCAACAACTTGAAACTGTTTGTACAAATAATTATAAATTCGATTAAACATGACCAACTGTCACATGGTCTATTAATATAAGTGGAGTCATTTTTTTAGTTTCACTAACGGCTTAAAACAATTTCTCTACAAGAAAAAGATAAGTGCTAAATCAAATTTGATCAGAAGCCCCATTCTATTCTATGAGATAGGACTCTATATTATTCAATAGTATGTGCATATGCTGTACGTCAGAGATTCAGACCATTGCAAATGATTTTATATATGATTATCAGTATTTTTACTAGATCGTTCCTTGTGGATGAGATTTTGATAAGACATTTATCAGATCGTACACTTACATCTTAGCACGCTTGAGATACTAATCCTAATTTGAGATGATTGATTCTGTCTGGTCACATTTTATTGGCGTATTTCTTAGGCATAAAAATTTCAAAATTTTTCGAGACTAATGAAATTTTTTCATTATAGCATTGCACATTATGAGCCTTTAAACAGGAAAACAAATCACCCCATAGTTTAATTTCTTTTTCAGCAATATCTTATGTTTTTAGAAAATGCTCATAGTATTTCTTTGTCAATTGTAAATGGAGGAAGATCTGTATACCATCAAGATATTGTTTACAATTTCTTGAAATAGGCTTTACTGACGCGATCGAACCAGACAATGAACTAAGTTTCACTTTTCCTAGTGTGCTTAACAATCATTTCATATCATGCAAGGAAACACACTTAGTTTAGCGAGAATCTTACCACTTTACAGAAAACTATTGCCAAAAACATTTGTTTATCATGGTTTTTTTCCCCCCCTTTCTCTCTTTGAAGAGAATTTGCCTCCCTTTACAGCTGTTGTGCTACATGAGTTTGGCCGTGAAGGGATTCTTTTAGAGTTTCCTCTATTGCAGATTTCATGCTGTTCACTTATAAACATAATATAATGTTGTTTACGTAATAAAAATGGGACTCCCTATCTCATTAATGATGATGATTTCTTTGTTTTTAAAAATAATTTCTCACATTAAATTGATAGTATTATGTTTAAGTAATTAAATGATAATTTAATTTTAATCATTTAGAAATAATTTGATGATTTATTTTCCTGAAACTAATCTAAATAAGTTTAGCTTCGCTAATAATTTATTATACATGAATAATATTAATGTTGATTTTGATGAATGAATGTCTTTTAGCCTCAACAGACGCTTATACAAGTCAGGAGCCACCAAGAATAGAAAATCAAGGAGGTATGAAAAATGAATATATTTCACAAATAATCTTTTAAATAAAAATCTGTTATTTTTAGGAAGCATTTTGACGAGGAAGCATAAACAATATACTCTTATATATCTTTATATTTATTTCCCATAAAGATTTTGCTGTTATTGAATATTGTCGGAAACACGCGTAAACAAGTTAAGTGATAAAACTGGCCCCATGTTGAATTCGAAGCTAATTGCAATGATCAGCATTAATCGATGAGATTATACCCATCAGCTCTTAAGATCAAGAATACATATCGCAAACAAAAATGAATTTTATTTTTTAAATGCAGGCCATCACGAGATATATCAGTTTTTTGTGCCCATGGATTTGTGCTTTGAATAATATGCACTGATTCCTTTTAAGTGCCATATCCATGGACGCTTTAAGAAATAGAGGTATGTTCTTAGAAATAAGCTAGGCGAAACTTTTTTGCATACTCTCTAATAAAGGTCTTATTCCCGTCCTCCCCCGCATAAATTGTGGACCTTGCGTAAGGCTGCCAATGCCTTGCATGACATTGGCGAAAAATAGCAACTAAATATCGATCTTTGGTATGAAGCTGGCATTCTAACTGAATCTATCTCAAGAATATGTATTTTGGGCTCCTTCTTTCTTGTCTATTGTAACCAAAATCTGACGCAGGACTACAATTGTAATCCCAAGGTCTCGCATTGAATCCCATTGATTTAAATCATGAGTTATTGCATTTACATTTATGAGTTATTGCATTTACATTTATAAGTTATTGCATTTACATGTATAAGAAACTACAGACTGACTGATGGTTAATCTTTTGACAGATTTGGTTCATTATTCAATATGAATCTATATTTTAGTTGCTACATCTGTATGTCGATTTTTATCTGTCTAACTCTTTTACGAATTTTATATGTGTAGTTCTTATTCTACAATTTTTTTTAGTTATCGAGTCAGTTGTACTCGAATAGCCAAACAGATCGACTTCCTCTGAATAGATTTTGTTCAAAATTTGATAGATATTTAGAAATGTGGTCTAATTTCATCCATTTAACTCAAAGCGTTTTTGAATTACCTTGTTCTCAGAATGACAGAAGGGCATAATTTTGAAAATGTGTTTTTTCGAATTCAGAGAGGACTAAAACTTTGATATTCGTCAAAATCTCGAGTTAAAATTTTTTTTATGATTGCAATAAATTACTTTATATTTTATATAAGAGAAAGTAAAGAAAAGAGTGTAATGAATTTTCATTTATTTTTCTTTTAGAGCGAAAAACAAATAAAGAATCATCTAATACTTCCTTTCTATATATAGCAACTTTATTTAAATGTTTAATTCAATGTGATAGGATCAACTAACTTCCGCATCATCATTCTTCTAGTTATATTTTTCCAAAATATATAACAATAAATAAATGCACATATAACGTATGTTTATATAGCATAATATTCCAAATTTAATATTTTTGGTCCAGTTTTATAATGAGTGCCAGGCGTAAGTATAACATGTTAAGATAAGATACATTCGTAATGACAGATGAAAGCATTTATTTGAAATAAACTGCAGTTATTCTAAAGAGTTTTGATGCTTGTTCTACTGTGCAATTTACAACAAAATCCTCGTTCTGGACCATTTATTCGTATGGATAATGTAGTTTGCACCACATCACAGAAAATAACTTATTACTCACTGCAAAATAAATCGTATTATTACTCAATTAATAAAGGGAACAAATCTCCACCACATAGAGGATCGGCTAATCGTTCTAGTTATCTTCTATTCGAGGCGCTCATTTTGCTGTTACAGTTGCTGCCTGTATCGATCTTGATCTAGGAGTAGTAAAAATTTATTTCCTAACATATATCAAAAACAACAGATGGCAGCTTTAATTTTTATATCTCCTATCGATTTGTATGCCGGCATCGGTTTTATTAAGATAAACAAATCGTTTATACCGTCGAGCGTATTAAAACAAAATAGCCATCTGACCTCCCATCTTTCTCTCCACATTGTATTGATTCTTTTAAAATATGCGTAGCAACTATACATTAATTACTGATGTCTTTCACAGTTTTTAGATTTGGAATGGTTGTTGCTGCTGTCATGATCGCTGTCTTGTTAGTTTCCATATATCTCTAAGGACGAACAAGTTAACGAAATCTGCGAAGCATACATTTTAAAGACGAGTATTCGCAAGTTACAGTGAAAGTATGGTTTAAAAACTTATCTTTTGATTTATTAAACAGAAATTCAAATAAACCAGAACTTCCAAGTCGTTCAATTGAACCCCCTGTGCCAATCCCAAGACCACCTTTAAGGATTAATAAAAATGTTGCATTTAAATCTGTTTTCACGCGGCTCATCAGTCGAGATAATGATGACAATCAAGAAGAACCCAAAGTTACATGTAAAACCCAAAGCCTTTCAACAAACCATGCTAATGCCAATGACGTGACATATAAATATAACACTAAAAGAGCATTATCATACTGAGATACATTAGACAAGGATGAGCCAGCTGTCATTCAAGTAGAAGTGTTGGATAATGATGATTCTGGAAAGAAAGTAGAACCGCTCTCATCAGTTCCTGAACAAAATGAAGACACCAGTCCTGAAAATGTAGTTCTTGACATAGAAGACAAAAGCAATAAAGGTATATATGTTTATTTTGAATAATTCAGATATTAACACATAATTAATCACTCTTGAAAATATCATCATATTTGTGGGAAATATTTAGAATGAAATACAGATATATTAAACGTATATTGATATAAATTAATACCTAAGAATTCAAAATTAGACATGTATAATTTAAAACCAACGACGCAAGATAGCGAAATTAAGGATAAGTAATATCTCAACATGATAATTCTTTTAATTGTCCATAATTAGGAAATTATGAACTAATTAACATTTTATGGATTTTGATTCCATCAACAAAACGTTTACTTAAAAATTCCTAATTTGAAAGTAAAAATGAATAAATTACAATCCCTTCCTTCTACAGCAAAGTGTTACGATATAATAATTTTTGCAAAATGCAGTTTTAGAATGCTTTATATAATGGTAGACTAATATAACCATGTCTCAAAATTGGTTCTATGGAGTTGCTTCTTAACTATGTTCAATCGCTGCTGTATGTGTGGCATTTAAATACCATGAAAAGAAACAGGAAAAGGATACCAGAAAGAAATATACAAAAGGCAATTCTTATAAAATAATTAGCTGATGGTGAGAACTGTTACCAATGATTTCAGCTTAAAATATTTAATTCGACCAAATTGATCGATTTCGGGAACAGAATTCCAACGTAATAGGTGAGGTATGGTGATTGAATACTGGAAATTCTCTTTGTATTTTTTTAAATATAAAGAATGGGAATTTCCCAGCCAGAAATATGTAATGGCCACACTGAATATGTCTTCCTTTCAAAAGAACGGTCAGATCACCAATTGTGCTAAAGCAGCAAAGAAAGGAATTTTGCTCTTTCTAATTTGAGTTACTAATTCAAGCTATTCTGTTGACAGTAAATTTAAAATTGCAATAAAAAATAATGAACCACATAACGTTTTTTTTAAACTGCCAAAAACTCTTCTATTTTTGTTTTTAGCAAATTTATTTGGAAAGCAAATACGAGGTTGTCGCAGTATATCTAATATACTGACTTTTGGACCATGAAATAAATATGAAAAAAACTTCATTTATGCTTTTTATTCTTCTAGCATTCTCCAAAATTGAATCGAATGACGTACTACATCTGTAAATACTCATATTGCGCATCTCTGCAATAAAAAAATTAGTTTTGATGAAATTTTCTTCTCATTTTAGATTCAACTCCAAAAGAACCACGAAGTGCCGTGAGTGATTATTCAGTAATCGATTACGAAAAAAAAAAAAAAAAATGTCATTCACGATTTCTCGAAGGACAAGACTCTTGGATTCATCTTCAACAGCAGAGCCAATCCACTTCCTCTGGATGAGCTCGGGAGGGAAAAGACATTTCACTCTCCACCTCTTCCGAAGCATGCTTTTATCAGCAAATCCAAAGATGAAGAGGAGAAGGAAGAATCTAAAACATACTGTGACCAAGTTAAGAGAAATATTAAACGACAAAGCTAAGGAGAAAGGAGAAAGAAATGCGAAGGAAGAAAGAATAGCGAAAGATGAGAAGAAAGCCGAAGGAGAAGAAAAGAAGAAATCCGAAGCTCCTGCAGGAAGGGAATAAGGGAAGAACCAGCTTTTGCAGCCACTTTCGCCGTCAGTAGAGGATAAACCAGTTTTGCGCTGAATCCGACGATAGTTAAGTCTGTGATGAAATGGTATACAATGAAGAACCACTGAAGTTATTTATTGTAGAAGAAAACAGAATCAGTAGTTTACAGAATGTTTAGAAGAAAACAGAATAGAAGAAACAACAATAGTACAGGCCGTTTTATATTTTGTCTGATTTCTCTGAACATTTAATTTCAGAATCGTATAATTTGAATCATAATATTAAGCTATAATAATTCTAATTCATTTACCCTTTTTCTGAGATAGTTTATCCAAGTACTCTTTATCAGAAACTTGTAATTTTACTAGCACTTCACTTGGACCTACGTGTGATATAAAAATAAAACACAGCCCAAGATATCATATTACTATATCCAAAGATCTATCATGAGTAATTTTCTACAACTAAAAAAATATATTTATTCAAGAAAACAGTTTATCGCTGTCTAAATCTCTAAAATAAATATATGAAAAAAATTATGTAGAAAAATGGTAATTAAAAACTTATCTATGCATTTTTTCCTTTTATAGGGATTTTGAAATTTTTTTTCCCTTAATATATTAAATGCAGACTAATCATTTTTAAGCATAAATTTTTGATAGAGATTGTATAAAAAATTATATTTGCAATTAGGACCAGAAAATATGATATTCTATAATAACGTCTTTATTTTTTTAATCTATTTGAAATTTAATGATAATTGGTCATGCAAGAAGTTTTCACTATAGGATAAAATTTTTTGAAATACTTTCTATTTTAAGTTAGATACTCAGGAGCGGATTTTGACAATATGAGGCCACAGACCCTAAAATATTTTGAGATCCTTTCTGGAAAAATTATATTGATGACAGAAAAGTAACAGAAACTGAACTTGTTTGAGTTCTTAACTTTATCTTCATGCGTGTTTTCGAATATCGTTTTATAATTTGAAAGCAATTCTTGTATGTTATTTAACGCATCTATAGCTCTTATTTCTCCTCAATTGTACAGAGAATATGCTTTTTATCGACACAATATATATATGTATGTAAAAGGGATTTTATGAACAACATTTGATTTGAAGTAAGAGTCGTGGAGTTCCTTTGCTATTTTTATTCTTTATAATTTCTAGGAAACAGTCCAATTTTTATACAGTATCAAAATTCTTTGTCCAAGCTGTGATGAGTACGCTGTAGCGTAAGAATAGGTAGGCAGAAAATAGGGAAGAAAGGATGAGAAAATATTTTGAACTTAAATAATTTTAGAGAAGATTTTAAAAGCGCAGCGTTTTGAGAATCAACGATCTGAAAAAATTGCGATCACCTCAGAAGTTAAAGGTTAAAGACACGTGAAATATTTTTTAGCGAATGAATTAATTGAAAATTGTAACACACACACACACGCGCGCGCGCGCGTATATATTTATGTATATTCGCTGTGGATTGATAGGATTTCTTTGTCTTGGGTATATATGTATATGATTAAATAGGTAAAAAAAAAAAAAGATACAAAATTCGTTTCTCTCATTTTTATTTTTTACTCTAAACACTTTTATTAAATAACGTAAAAGAATGAAATGACAGCAATTTCTTTTGAATTTTTAATTCGGATGGACAAGCATTCGAATTTTATATTAAATGGAAACAAGATTTAAAAAAAATATACTTAATAAATATATCCTTTTTTTCCCTTGAATTAAATTTAAAAAAGGAAACTTATTCAATTTTACCAGCAGGAATGGTCTTTCCGCAACTTTCCAGTATACTCTCTAATAAAGGTATCATCTTCCTCGCTACATAAAATCGTGGACAATAGGCAATACTTTCAACGCCACAAGTGCTCAGATTTTTATTTCCAGACACCCGCATATGAGTTTTGTGTTTCATAGTACGGTGAAGAAAACCAAATAGGCACTGTGAAAGCTTATTTTTTCCAACCGAATTCAGTTTTAATATCACGATCACATATCAAATTCCATTGATCTAAATCGTCGTGTTTTTATATAATCATGTTTACATATAATCAAAAGTACAGACCACCAAATGATCAACTCTTTGACGGATTAAATTCAAAATTCTAAAAGTAGCTTTAGATGCTAAATTGGTATATCGATTTTATTCGTATACCTATTTACTGTCTATCGTGTTCACTTGTACTCGAACTGCCAAATAGACAGCCTTCCTGTCAATAGATTTCATTTAAAATTTGATAGAAATCTACAAATTTATTGTTAAGGCCATGTAACCAAATTCCAGTTTGTTTAGCTCAAGACGTTTTTGAATTTTTGTGTTCACAGACGTATAGACAGACGTAATTCCCAAACTGTACTTTATGGACTCGAGGAAGTCTAAAATGTTGAGATTTGTCAAAATCTCGAGTTGGCGATTTTGGCGATTACAATAATTTCGCTTTGCATATTTCGTCATACTAAGCAAAAATGGATTTGTTTTCATAAACCACTAAATTTTTTTATGAATTATAAAAAAAATTATTATAAACAGAAGACTATTAAAGGAAAATTTTATATTCTTTCTAAATTTTGAACTGAAATAAGCATTGTCGGCTTTCTATAACTCGAATGTCATAGAATGTCATATTCTACAATCTAGCATACTTTCCAATAAAAAATATATTATTTCCAAATATTAATTCCAAAAAACAAATAAAATTAAATTAAATGTTAGAGGGAAATACAAAAGTGAATATTGTATAGCATTAAATTTATACTTTTGATATGACAATAAAAAAAATGCAAAAAAAAAAAAAAAAAAAAAACTGAGAGTAAAATTTTACAAACGTAGAAACCGTTATTAAAAGGCACCAAAATGTCACTTTTCTTGTTTTTAATTCGGAAGACTTGTCTATAATTTTACGATAATATCCTTTTTAATAAATAAGCGAAACAACTGATTCATATTATTCTGCGAATAATTCTTGACTATAGTAGAACGAAAAAAAAAAACAAAAAAAAAAAAAAAACTGTCTCTTTCAACTTGCATTACAGATTCGGTATGACTTCCCGTCAGATTTCAATTTGGTGAAAACTAAACAAAAAGCAATCAAAGAATTTTTACTTAAATATTTAAACACCATTTATAACTTACTGAATTCAAAATGTTTCCATTAATTTAGAAAAAAATGCAGTAATATTATTCTCATTAATTTAAGAAATCTGACATTATTGAAAATAGAAGTACTCGTCGATGACACTTTTGAGGGGGAAAAAAATAATAATAAAATAAAATCTCTTAATTACTGGCAATTTTGATTCAAGCAGAAAAAAAATCGCACTATAGCATCAGAATTAGACGATTGATGTAAATCAATATTATTAAAAATTAACCCTTTTCATTGGATAAACAAAAGACTGATAGATATTCTTTTTATGCTTTTAGCTTAAAAGATACTAACCGCCTTCGGCAACAAGCTGTTTACCCTTCATATCAAAGAAACAATTTAGCAATTTCAACTACCTTTGATCAAATGCATTACACCAAGACAAATGAAATAATATTTTAAAGCATTCTTACACAATAAACATAAAGCATAAGGCTTTCTAGTCTTATTTGGCTGTCGGGTAGATGCTGATGCCCATTAGAATTCTGAACGATTCTATGTTTATTAGTTTTTTCGAACAAATCTTGCAATCATAAAAAAGTAGGTTGTTTGATCGTACTACTTAAATAAAATGAGCAACTTTTGCTGCATAATAATCTTTAGACAGTACAATAGCAGATGCTTTTACGAGTAAGAGGAAAGAAAATAATATTTTGAGGAAATGCACGGTGTCGGTAATTGCCCCCTACCCCCATTAGATTGCCCTTTTGTGCAGCTTTGAAAAACTAGAAAAACTATCAAAGCACCCGAGGCAAATCACGTCATTACTTATTTTGAAATGGAGTGATAATTTATAATAAGAATTCAAAGGGATATGTTTCTTGCACAAGCTCACATACATCCACAAATTAGAAACGCAGGTACTGATAACAAGTTCCTGATTTTTTCCCCCTTTCATGAACTCGAATTTTTACTATCTGAGATTGGTATGAAGGTGATAGCGCTTGGAGATATTGAAAAGAAAACTTCATGCAGTAGTGCTTCAGAGAACGAGGGGAGGGGGTGGCTCTCGTTATTTTCCTTACTTGAATGACATTCCCTATCATAAAAATATTATTACAAACATGCAAGCCGATGATATAGCTTTCCTACGATGAAGCAAAACTTCATGGCAGTCCCCCTTAAATTTAAACACCCTTAATTTTTTTCATAAAGAACTTAGAATATTGGCTGACAAAGTGGGAAGAAAATTAAATGACGAAAAAGCGGAAACAACTATCTTCAACCAAAGCCTAAACAACTAATTGAGGATTAAATTTTATGATATCGAAATTGTCTGGAAAAACGAAGTAAAGTACTTGATAAACAGCTAAATTTTAAATCCCATGTTCAAACTTTCAGGAAAATATACAACAAGGTTTTCGATGTCTAATGCTCATTCACATGTAGAAATTCTAGCTCTTCTCTCGACGACGAATAGCCCATTTATCTCTCCTGCCTGCACACCCAGTCTTCCTGTTTGCACCCCATTCATTCTGCATACCCGATCTGGGCTTTCACAGCGAAAAAGAACTTAAATTGAATTATTGTTCAAATTTCAACGAAACGCGGAGATAGGAAAAGCCTTAAAAGTTCCCCCATTCGACAATTCATGCTCAAATAGGCAGAAAACATCTTTTACAATTTTGCAGAATATAAGAAGCCCGGCAATAGTAACCCAACAATAGGCAAATTTCCCCTTTTCGATCCAGGTGAAGTTTCTAACAAAAGAAGGCCCCTCTGCGCTCTCAATCTCTACAGACCATGTACTTCCCGAATCTTTTATATTTACCTTGCTGGCGTTATTCAAAGAGGGGGAAAATACATATGTTTTCATCAATAGAAACCACTTTCCCATCGTAGATGCAGCTTCTAGCTCATGATAAATTGCTTCTGTAGGAAGGAACTTTTACTGTAACTACGCATTTTGTTTTAAATTTCTTGCTTCACCCGTGATTAGAAGCTTGGAGTACATCGATACAGATATGATTATAGGAAGAATTATAATACATTTGGTTATAGGAATAATTATTATATGCATAATTTTGAGAATAATTATTCTATAGGATATCTTTATATTCAAATGTTATAATGTATGTATTAATAACAAAAATTTATATTATAGTTTTTTTTTTTTTTTTTTTACTAAGACAGAACGAAACGAATTCAATAAGATTTGCTTTGTTTTGGAATAGAAACATTATAGCCTTTATCAACCAAATATATTAAATGAAGTCCTAAAATCAATTAAAATTTTTTTTAAAAAAATGTAAAAATACATTTAAATGCAATTTATCGAAAATAAAAATTATATTTAAAAGTCAGAATAAATATAGGCTTAGTTTTCGCATATTTGACAAATCGCAATGTTAATATAACAGAGCAAATAAGATAGAAATTTATTATTTTTAAATTTTATTCGATGCACTTCCGTCCTTCATATAAAAGTGAAAAATTAAAAAAATGCATGAATTTTTGCTGACAAAAACAGTGGTGATCTAAAATATTAATCAATATTTCATGAATCATTAAAATTATTTGAAATTATTCGTTTTCACATATGTATGGAATAAATGAAAGATATTTTTGCATCCAAAAATTAATATTAAATGCATTATTTAATAATGTTTTGATGCTTGAATTGTTTTTATTCTATTTATGATGATTATGAACAGTGTTGTAATAATTGCAAATACGATGGATTAATGTTATTTGAGTCTTGTAAAAAATCTCGAATGCATAAAATAATACACAACAATAAATACTAAATAAACAAAAATTGGTCCTTTTCTTTTTACAAAACGTAGAGCTCATTGTGAATTAATTATAAATAAGTATGTTTGTAAAATTAAATAATTATAATCTTACAAAGCATTTATTAGGGAAAAAAATCCTATTCTTCATTGACTTCTTATATTCTGTAAGTGCTATGAGCTTACGACTAAAAAAAATTAACTTGCCACAAGAACAGAAACTCACCTCCAGATTTAAAAGTAGCGACCATTAATAAAATATTATGGCATTGAAATGCATTTTTTAACTTTTATTTGATATTTTTGATAACCTTTGAAATTTTTTATATATATTCTTACATTACAACAAGGCGGATATAATAACCTATAAAGAAATACAGAATCTGTAGCATTTGCAAATAATATAAAGCAAAGCAATGTTCAAGTATTACTTTTTTATTTATTTTGGTAGTTTTTCCAATCAAATCTAATTTTATAAAGAAATTGGCTCAAAGCTTCCTTCCATCTTTTGAAGTTCATTGTTTCTTTAAAACAAGTAATAATAAAAATTAAAAAAAAAGTCAATTCCTACTTTCGCAAGAATTGAACTCGCATTCTTCACCTTCACATGAAAAACACTGAAATTCTTGCATTTTACGGATTAAGCTACTGCCTGTTGATTTCAATATAAACTGCTAAAACTCTATTTAAAATACAGTACACTCTCGATTATCAACGAAATTGGGTGGCGCGGCAGCCGCGGATAACAAAAATCGCGGATAATCCGAAAAAAGCTAAAAACGTGTATAGCAAAAGAGAAAACAGTCATTCCAACTTTGAAAAATCGTTTTATGTACAATAAAACGTAAAATAAACAGCAGGAAATGTTTAACTAACTCTTAAAATTTTAGTATATCACTCAAAACTAACCTAAAATGCATTTTGTTAATGAAAACAGAAAAGTGCTTTGTACTTACAAGAGGCGTCAAGGATACACAGAAAAATTAACACATACGCACTGTTTTAATACTGTAATGTATCATGTAATTACAAAAGCATAACTGTAAAACTACACCTTTTTGAAGAAATCAGTCATTTGTGTTTGCTTCAAGCTTTGGAAGCATTTTCTCTTTGCTTGGAAGCAAAAAAAAAAAAAAAAAAAAAAAAAACTTAGTGCGGCAGGCGTGGATAATCGGGAGTCTACTGTATTAAAAATTAACTAAATTTAATAATTAATGAATTAATATTTGAAAAAATTGTAATAACATCAAATGCCATCCACTACAAGTTTAAAAAAATGTATTTGAACTTGAATGGATGAATAAAAAGTATTTTATTAACGATTGAAAATTTGAACACGATATATAAATATATATAAGGAGAGTGTGAACTAATAGTAGGAATTGAAAAAGGAAGTAATTTACTCAAAGAAGGTTTTTTTTTCCTTGACATACATAGAATCATACACACTTCACCGGGCAGCGGTCCATGGTGATAAGATCTGGGCTTTGAAACCGGAGGGTTTCAGGTTCGAGACCTGATTCCACCGAAGAACCGTCGTATAATCGGGTCTGGTGCACGTTAAATACGTCAGGGCCAAACATCTTCCCGCTGGTGTGGTGTGGATTTTGGAGAGGGGGTTTCAGTTCAGGTGACGTCCTCGTCATCTGAACGCGGTTCAAAATTGCCTAAATAGCCCAAGTGTTGCATTAAAACGGAAAGTTAATGTAACTAAACTAAACCATATAAAATTCACCTGATAACGCTGCAGTTAAGTTCATCAATCAATATTTTTTAAAAAGATCCCTTTTCACTTTTTTAAATGAAATAAAATTTGAATTACGGTCATTTGCTCCTTAGCGAATCATTTAACGGTACAAACAGAAACACCAGCAAATGAACTGGCACTTTTCGTAGGATGTGTGACAGGAATAAATAATTCCTTGTTTTCGGTTTCTTGGTCACAGTGCTTGATAATGATACGTAAAATATTCTTTAAGTCATTTTTGAAAGCGTTTTTACTTTTTGAAGTAGTTTATAAGCAATCAATATGCAATTACCCATTATAATGGTCCAAAATGACATAACAAACACACACACAGAAAAAAATCTAATGGAATGGATGTCAGGGTCATAAAATTCAGGAAAAGCGCTCATCTCTCTGTGTATCACCCCTTAGTGAAGTACAGTTGTCAAAAAGTAGGTGTTTGAGAATCCTGAAACGAGCAGTAATTAAAAAATACTGATTACAAAACATAACAAATTTAAAATAACCAGTTTACAAATCACTTTATTAAGGACATAATTGGAGAGAATATTCAATTTTCTTATTTAGATGTTTCATAAAAACACAATCTTTAGTACCTTCTTTTTATAACAGTGTATAGTAATTAGGTGCATTGGAAGTAAAACAATAAACACAATACAATGCACACAACAATACATAACAGATACATACAATATATAACAGATTAATACAATTTAATCAATTCACTCTAACTTCACTTAATATTAAAAATTAAAGCTGTATCAACTTGATATGCAGTGGCGGATTTTGACAACTTAAGGCCAAAGGCGCTACATTATTCTGAGGCCCCCTTCTAGGTCAATCATGTGATGATTAGAAAGTAACGTGAACTAAACTTATTTGCGCTAAAAAGCGCAAATAAGTTAGTAAGTTAGTATTAATCTTTATGCTTATTTTAGTTATGTAATATAAATATTATTAAAATCCAATTTCAATCCTAATTAACTTCCAAATTTTAATCTTATTTAACACATATTAACTTTCTTCTGTAATGTTCTCTTATTTCCTAATCCAATTCCACCTTTTTTTGTTTCATTAATGGGCTACGAGCGTTGTAAAAATGCTTAAATCTGCACTTTTACACTCTCCGAGTGAAGGGATAAAAAGACAAAAAAAAAAAAAACTTTTAAAAGATACCTATAATTCCCTTACTTAAATCGATACGTGTAAAGAAATCCCTATCAGAATATCATGGTATATAATGACTGGAGATAATTATTTGTTCTCTTCAAGCTCTTTTCGCTCTCTTCTGCTCTTGTATCGCTTGTGAACGGACGTCAGTTCAGCACGGCTTCTTGTACATAAACCATGCCTCCCGGGATGGAATAAAAGCAAAGTTTAAAATTACAAGAGTCTCTCTCTTCGGCCACGTGTTCACTTCGACCAAATATCTGTTTACATATGTATACACTTTATCTTTATTTTTTATTCTATTTTTTGATAATATAAAATGATAACTTGACAGTGATTTATTTCTGTCTTTGCGTATTTACATTTCATTAGGATGAACGTTAAAGTGTCCGAGCATTCAAATTTTGAAACTGAAAAATTATTTTTGACAAATATACATCGGTTTAGTTTTTATTTATTTAAGTTCATGTAAGCAATCTGTTCAATAAAAAAAATAGTTTTTTATAAATCCCCGGTTTTTTTTTCATTAACTATTACGAGTTTTATTATAAACCGAGCTCCGGGAATAGCATTAACATTTCTTGTAAAAGGAAGACTTTTTTTCCCTTTCTTTGTCTTACGGTAGCTGAGAGTTGTTGATTTGTGAGTCAGTTAGCCGACGAAAAGAAAATATGAATCTCAAAGATCTGCAAACAAATTTGAAATAAATAAATTCTAAGAGAAATATTCTGAAATTTGACAGAAAGTTCATTTTAATTATATTGTTATTCGAGTACACTATCCTTGTAAATCAAATAAATAAAACATAATTGTTCATTTGTTTCTGAAAAAAAAAAAAAGCATTTATATCGTCCCGGTATGCCATATCCCCCTCAGTTGTTAATAATATTCAAATCATATGATTTCGCTAATCATATTGCAATTTATGTGGAACAAATGGTTTTGAAATTTCGATTTTTTTTTCTCAATATTTTATAGTTTTTTTGTATTTTAGAAATTTTCCGAATACCGCTACTTTTGAAATTATTTATTTATTTTTGGTTTTTTCATTCATAGTTATTTCCCCCTATGTTTTGTTTGACTCTTCATTTTCATTATATATATTTTTTCTTTTCTTTTTTTTATATCTGATTACAGGAGGGTAAAACTTGTGTGCAAGTCTACAATGAAAAAAATTACTGCCAATTCAGCACTACGATATAGATTTTAAGCAACTCCTCTCCCCCCCCCCTCCCCGCTCCAGATCTCAAATCATGAGGCGAATGCCTTCAACGCCTGTACGGAAATCCGCCACTGCATATGAATTTGCATAAATTAAGCAACCACCCTTCAAATTCTGTTATCACATGAATGTTTTTGTGAAATGTTTATTTTTTTATTTCTAATTCAAGTTCACTTTAATTTAATATAATAGAAAATATTTAAAAAGTGTCTGTAGTTGCATTTGTATTGTTCTAACTGAACTCTGTGGGAATTTATTTGTTAAAAAAAGGCACCTTGAAATTAAAAAATATAAAACATGCATATGCTAAATTTCATTATGAGATACTATCTTGTGATAGTTTTTTTGACAAACTCTGAAACATAACTTTGGATACTTAAAATTATGAATGAAATTCTGATCTCAATTATTATGATCTGAGAGGCGAAATGATCATGGACTGATTCCACAGAATTGTTATGAAAATTTAAATTATGTGGTTCCATTTTTTAATGTAAATACAAACATGTTTGTGATTCAGCTTTTTTTTAAAAAAAATATTTTTTCCAGAAAGTATTAATGAGACAACTTTCAATAATCAAGTATATTAATGAAATTACAGCATAAATTTATAATTTTTACTAGATTTTTTTTTACTTTACTGCATATCAAAATATTTTGTTAAATTTTTCACAGATAACAAAATTTTTATACAATGTAACATTGATAAATTAAGGGTATAAAACATCAATACAAGCCGCATAGATTCAGAAAAAAATTAAAAATGTTTAATACTGCAAAAAAAAAAAAAAAAAAAAAAAAAAAAAAAAAATCTGTTCAAAAATAATAAGTAATAATGTAAAATAATTTGGTAATTATTTGTAAGGGATAATACCTATGATAAATAAGTATTGATTAAGTACTTAAAGCGAGTTTATTTTTTTAATAAACTCTATTATATAAAATACCTGCATTGATGGGCAATAAGAGACTTTGAGAACTAGAAGAAACTGAGTAATAGTAGCTGGTGAACTGATAAATGCAGATGTCTGTAGCTCCATGCCAGAAATATCTCTTGGTAGTGCTTAATGCTTTAAAGATGACTTTACAAAGTTTCGCAGAGTATTTTCAATCAGTAAAAAGTCGGTGGTGGTGAATTGTCTGAAGGTTTTTATCAGTAAGTCTGAAGCAGCTAATCCCATATAATAATGAATAATTTTACTAATAATCTTAAAATCTGATCCTTGATTAATTATTCTTATTAGATACCTGTATAGCTCATTATATTACACAATTTTATCGGTTAAAATGAAAACAAATTGCACATAGAAAATTGGTTAGCCGATAAAATTGTGCATTATAATGAGCTATACAGGTATCTAATTAAAAAACAATTAATTATAAGAATAATTAATAGACACAGCGTGCTATAATTTTATAAAAACCTCACACGGTAATTAATTAAAAAAATAATGAAAAGCCTTGAACTGGAAATTTTGTTTTTTACATATTATTTCATTTGCATTAGATTGCAATCCATGTACAGAATTTTCTTCAATTAAATCTGTTCTCAAAGAGTTAAAATTAATACCTATGAATATCAAGATTTATTAAATGTAAAAGAAATTTTGGGTACTTTTCCGTTAGCCGGGCGCAAATGTCGCTAATTGTGAACCAAACGCGAGCCAAGTCGCCAGAGAAGATACACACAAAGAAGAAATTTGGCAGAATTCTACATTATTTGGCGATTTTTCACTTGTGCCCACAAATGGAAAGGTACCGAAATATTTTCTTCCCTTGATATGCGAAAGAATACAAAATAATTATATATATTTGTGCAGTGCAGAGACTTCACTGAGATAGCACTAAAACTTAAAATGGAACCTTAAAATATTACAAATGTTGAGTAAAAATTAGATTTAAACAGATAGTAATTAAAATTATTATACTAGCACTCTTAAGAATTAAATTTGGCCCATATTTATTTTTATATTTCATTGACTCCGTACATCTCCTTTAAATTTACCTGCGCTGAATTCAACTTCATCTCGATGAAAAATGAAAATGTGTTTAGTAGAAATTTTGAAAACCCGATTCTCATCTTTGAAAGTTGAAAACTCTAGCGCATGCCGCGCGCGCAATCTCCATTTTCCTTCATTCCCCACCTACGGTTTTAATAGACTGATCCAATCTCATAGGGAGCCACTATTGGGTGACTAGGAATGACGACCTGTTAGCTACTTTCTTCACTCCGGTGTACGGGCCGCGACAATGCATAATCATTTCTCCCGTTCCTGTGACCGATTACCGACCGAGCTTGAGGGAATACGTGCCATCCTATCTGCTCATCAATTTCTTGGACTTTACTTGAGGTACGCTTACTTAACCTAGTTATTTTCGATAAATTGTAATCTGAATTTAAGCGGGCACAATCCCGATAGCTGTATTTGAGATCCGTGGTACTGACCTGGTAGGACCATTGTTTCTTAGAGATAATAATAAATCTTGGATATGTCTATTCCCGTGAGCTGTCTATAGGAGAGTATCTGCTCAATCCTTATTAATTCCTTTGAGTAAGTTCATAGTTTGTAGAGGACGATGCAGCGCTCTCTATTGTGACAATAGTTCCAATTTTGTAAGTGCTTCAAATTTACTAAGAGCATAGGATTGGAACCTTGTTGTGAGTGACACTGATATTCATCTTATTAAGTGGAAATTCAATCCACCGATTGCCTTTTGTTGGGATGGATGGTGGGAGAGACAGATCGGTATTCTTAAAAAGTTATTGAGAAGAGTACTGGTATAATCTTTTTAAACTTGTTTAGCAGATGGCGACGGTGCTATATGATTGTGAATCGGTAATTAATCCACGACCGCTGATGTATATCGCGGATAACGATGCAGATCTGGTTCCATTGACACAATCTACGTTGACTATAAAACTAAGTGGTGTTACTGAACTGTGATAGAGTCGATCACCAGAGTTTTAAAGAATATGTTAAGTATCGACAAAATTTACAAAATGCCTTAAGGAATAGATTTCGATCGGAATCCTCGGAAGCTCTGCTTCAAAGACCAGAATGTAAAAGAGCTGCCGAAGTAATAGTTGATGACGTTGTCTTGATTGGAAGCGATAAAACGAAACGTATCAGTTGGCCACTTCGTAAAATAATCGAGATAATCCCAGGGAAAGATGATGTTACAAGGCTTGTAAAACTGAAAACTGTAAGGGGTAAGTAGCTTAAAACATAAAGTTAACATAGTTGGGAGAAATCCAGATAGAGATTCTCTGTGATTATTATCTTTAATATTTCGTTAAGTAAAATTGCGAATGGCAGCAGTCTAGATTGTTTAAAGAGGCAGAGATGCGGCTTTTGAGCTTCTTTCAAGTTAAGTATTATTTACGCCATAAATGCTGTTGAGAATTATTTTGTCATTTAAAGCAAAGAGTGTACGAAGTATTTTTTTACACCATAAATTTTATGGCGAGTTATTTTGTGATTTAAAGCAAAGGGTGTACGTATTAGAGCTGTAAATAAACTGTTTGATATGCAATAAGGTTTTCATTTTTACACCAACAATAATCTGAATACTTCTGTTTCCGAAACAATAGCACACTAGTGTGATCTCTCTCATGTTTTGAATTCTTAAGCTCTTTTGACTTTTCGTGCAAATGTTTCTAGTTTACCAATGGATTTCATAAAATAGAATATATATCAACTCTGACATTCACGTAAGTACATAGTACATTTTGTTTCTCTTTATTAGCATTTTCCGAGTAATAACTTTTTGATTGCAGCTACACATTAAGTCTAAGATTGCGATAGCTTTAGACTACTTATTTTAGCGAGTATTCAGGCATGTTTTAATGATATAAATATTACCATTATAGAAAGATTGTTTGCTGTAATTTTCTTTTGCTTTTATGAAAAACGGTTTTTTTAAGTTTCGTTTTTGTTAAAGTTTTATCCAGTGGCATTTAAAAATTATTTATTAGTTTTTAATAAAAAAGTATATAAAATTCCGAGGATCTTATGATTCAGAAAATATTGCTTATAAAAAGAAATAAATTATCTTTAGTGCTCTCATGAATGTTAAGGATGATGCAGAATACAGCATCATCCTTAACATTCTGATATTTTAATCAGTTTTTTTTTAATTATACAAACAACAATTTCATTATTTTTAATGAACAGGATTGATACTTAATATAAGAAGGAATTACTCTGTTATTTAATAAAATTAATACAATTGTTTTTAATTAGTATATGCCTTCTGAATTCTTAATTTTTTTTAATAGATAAAACTCAAAATTTATGTAATTCCAACTCTTAAATATTTTATCCATTGATGATTGATTGTTAAAAGAACAATTTAAAACAATTATTAAACATTAAAAGTATTTTATCTTTTCAATTCATACTTTCTGATTGCAGGTTTTCTTTCTTTTTTTGGGGGGGGGGAAGGGAGGGATTTTATTCAATGGATATATGAATAGAAAAACAGACATGTAATTCCCAGTTAAAATCAATAAATAATCTGAGAAAATACACTTCAGAAATATTTTGTTAATTTGAATATATAACTGAGTAAAAAAAAAAAAAAAATGAATATATATACTAATATTATTTACTAAATAGAATGCTACTGGGATAATTAAGTTTCAATCGGGAAATAATAATTTGATCCCATAGGAGGCAGATAATGATAATTTCATGTTAGCAGATATTATATTTCTATTAAATAAAATCAAATAGGAAAAAAAAAAAAGAAGCTAAAAACTAATTACAGACTGAAGTTTCATTCAAAATAATGTGAACTTTACAAGTGATTTAATACCCATGTGTCTTTGCCTTTCTAAATACACCCTTCATACATTGAAGTTTCATTTATGATGTAACATCATTTATAATGAAGTTTCATTTATATGTTTATAAAATTAATGTCTCGCTCACAAAAATAAATATTTGAAATAACAGCTTTTGGGGTAACAAAAGTCTTTAGTTGATATTTATAAATCGAAGCAGTCATATCTGAATGAAGACACAGTTCAGCATATTTAACAAATTTTAAAATATTAAATTTTTGTAACAAGTTTTCAAATACTGCCTTTATATTTGCCTAAAGAATTCTTATTAAGTAAATCACCTTTAAATTATAAGTTTTTTTTTGTAAATGTAAATGTTTCAGATTGATTGAGGGGGGAGGGGGAGAGTTTGAAACAATGGGACAGCTTCATAAATAAAATATTAGAATCTATTTCTAGTTTCTCCATTAGATAGAGCAACTATAACCTCTTAACTGCATTCTTTGTTTAAAAACAAACAAACAAAACAACTTATTTTTATGACTTGGGTGTAAATACAAATTCTTAATTTTTTTTCAATCTTATTTGTAAAAGATTATTATAAATATATAATAAGCCCAAGGATATAATTTTTGTAAACTAACATTTAAATTAAGCCATCTAGTCAACTTAATCAAATTGTAATGGACATGTCCCATTACATTTCAATACAATTTCTAAATGGCTAATTCATAATTGTTAGCATAAATAGCAGTTTACAATTGTTAGTATATTTTGCTAACAATCAAGGTTTTTAATATTTCTTAATGTTGTGAATTAGAATTATTTTTGAAGTATTATAACACAATTAAGTTGATGATTTTTAAAATATAGGAGTTAATATACACTGTAATGCTCGATAAATTATATGTAAGCAGAATTTTTGAAGCAGAGTCATGGCCGAAGTCAGAGGAGACATTTTGAATTTTTAACTTTGTTTTATTTCCATCCCGGGAGGCACAATTTTGGACAGGCGGTGCAAACAAGACATATCCGCTCACACTGTGAAACAAGAGTAGATTAGCATAAAAGAGGGAGAAATTAATTATCATTGGTCTTGTATGCCATAAGATTTTGATAGGGATTTCTCTACACGCATCGACCCAGGTAAGGGAATCATAGGGATCTTTTAGAGGAATTTGTTTAGCTATTTTTTATCCTTTTACTGGGAGTGCGAGAACTTTGTTGACTTGTATCCGATTCAGCAATTTTAGAATTCGTGTAGAATTAAGTAAATAGAAAAGTGGAATAGGATCAGGAAATAAGATTATTTTAGAATGAAGTTAATATGTGCTGAATTGAGCAAAAAATTAAGAAACTAACTATAAATTAGATTTTAAAATATCTTTCACACACACATATATAATTAAATATAAAGCAATAATATTTAATGATAAAAAAAGGATTTCCTTTAACCAAAGCAAAAAGCATAAAATAAAATTAATCACTTTTTCAAAAATTTACTTAAGAATAACTGTATCTAAACATGTTTTGTTATACTTTACTTTAGTTAATAATTGTATCACATAAAGTATGAATACATATTGTAAATCATTATGTATCATTTCACAGAAAAGAATTATTTTCTTCTAAAAGCATGTTTGAATCTTATTTTCAATTGAGATTCTCAAGCAAATATAATAAAGTAATGTAATAAATGTTATGTTATGAAAAATATAAAGTCATGAAAGTTATTTATTAAAACATTTGTTATGCTAAATGAAAAAAGGTAACCAATTTTTTATTTTACTTATAAAAGTGCCATAAATATGGAAGAAAAAGCATTTGGAAAGAGAAAATTATATTAAATAACATATTGCAGTTAATGGGAATAGTTGTAAAAAAAGTTTTTGAGATGTAGCAGCACCATATTTCAAAATCGTTTTTTGTTGGCATGTCCTAAACATAAATCATTGGTTAAAATGGATATCAAAATACAATATTTATCAATTTTAATTTCTTCAAACCTTGTCCCATTCCTTCCTTATGTAAAGGAAGAATGGGGAAAAAAAAAAAATTTAAAAAATACAATTTTTAAATATGCAAATAAAAAGCTAGTTGTTTGCATTTTTATATTTTTTAGAAATAAATTAATGAAAATACTATTCGATTTTTATAAGCTGCATCCTTGGTAAGTCGAAAGTAGGGAAAAAAAAAAAAGTCGAATTTTTTCCCATTTTTTCCAACTTTTCCCTATATTTACTATACTCTGTTTCACCCTAACTTGGCAGTATTGTAAAAGGCAGAAAACGTGACGCTCCGCGTTGGGAAAGAGTTCCCATCAATTCCGACTTTAAAATAGTTAAAATGCTCAGAAATTTATCAAATAATATCATAAATTACAGAAATCCTTTTTTTATCAGTATGTATTTAAAATAATTCTCAAGTTAGAAGTGTTTATCTGTTAAGTATTTTGTAAATAAAGCGAACGAATAAAACAAAACGTTTGACATAATGAATTCCACTTTGGCTAGAACCGGTCTTCAAGGTCAAATATTTGGCGCGCTTTTCTTTTACGTCTCCTCCAAATCAGCTTCATTTAGTTCCCAACCATTATCATCTTTCGTACTTTTTTATTCTCGCTTTTTTACCAGCTGATATTTTTTGATACTATTAATCACATTAGTAGTTATTAGTTTTGATTGTTGAATATTTATTCGATTCGTCATTTCTATTCACTTCTAAAATGTTTGAAAAAGAAAAAGTGTTATCAACGAATACGCTGTTCACACCTTCAAGACGAGTGAAATCAACAAAAAGTGCAACATGAAAACAGAAATAAAGGCATCCAGTCCTTTAAGTACCCCTGGAAAGAAGCGACCAGGCGCGCTTTTCTTTTACGTCTCCGCCAAATCAGCTTCATTTAGTTCCCAACCATTATCATCTTTCGTACTTTTTTATTCTCGCTTTTTTACCAGCTGATATTTTTGATACTATTTATCACATTAGTAGTTATTAGTTTTGATTGTTGAATATTTATTCGATTCGTCATTTCTATTCACTTCTAAAATGTTTGAAAAAGAAAAAGTGTTATCAACGAATACGCTGTGCACACCTTCAAGACGAGTGAAATCAACAAAAAGTGCAACATGAAAACAGAAATAAAGGCATCCAGTCCTTTAAGTACCCCTGGAAAGAAGCAACCAGGCTCAGTAGGTAAACATTCAGGTCATCTTATGAAAAAGTAAATATGATGATGTAAAAATGATGATTTTACATTATCCTGTATCTGACGAAAAATCCATGCATTTATTCGTAGAAATGAGATCCCAACATTAGATAAAGTTTTAAAAGATGTGAACGATGATACAGATATCTTTTCTAAAAACATTAACCGAACTACGCTTTACAGTACATTGAAAGATTTAGTGTTTTCTTTTGAGAAACGATGAAACGAAATGAAATAACTTTAATGATTTATTAAAATAATGTATCAATAATATTGAACAAAATAATGAAAATAAGGAAAAAATTAATTCTCTGATTTAAAATGATAATATAATAAAGTTAATAAATATTTACTATTTGGCGAAATATTGCGAAATAAAGTTCCGCCAGCGATCTGCATTTCTAGTAACTTTATAGTTTAAAGTAACCCAGTTCCCCTCACAGCGACTGTGATTCGGCATGCCTAGAATATACACTACTGCCAAGTTAGGGTGAAACAGAGTATAATCCTTTTATGTTTTTGTTATGTTGAAATCTATGTAAAATGATTACATCATATAAAATAAGTAAACAATATTGTTAGTCACAAACTGATATTTATTTAACAAAATTTTAAAATAATAGCATGAGAAAGAATGCAAATAACAGCGAATTGTAAATGAAAAGCAACCATCCCTTTTCAGCTGTTCTAGGCCCTTAGGATTTATTTTTATCCCTTTTCTGGCTGCTTTTCCAGATGTTGAACTTTTTCTTTTTCCTTGTCAATGAATCTGATTGAAAATGCTGAAATTCTTTTAATTGCAGTAGATGAAACAGATACATTTAAAATGTGCGAAAATGCTACAGTCATAATATTGGAGTCATACAAACTTCTCTATCATAAGAGTAGACTCGTACACTCTAATCTTTCCCATTGCATTTTTCTTTTCCACACCATCTTCTTCTTGAAATGAACAAAATCTCTGTTCGGTTGAATGACTTATAATTTCATTTTCTGCTCACATTTTGCTTCATGAATGAGAGTTAAATCATTCAAATCGTATCTTTGTGGCACTGAATTCGAAATCTAAATTACAAGGTAAAGCAGAATAATGCAAAATTCCTTCATTCTCTTAAACTTATCAAAGAGAGCTTTTCTTTATATTTTTGTGGGGGAGACATTGGAAGTTGTTTATCGTGATGTTCTGTAAAATGCATATTGACTTGATGAATTTATGCATAATTCAACTTTAGTCGTTTGATAGCATTGCTATTAGTTCTGAACCACATATTTTTTTCAGCATTACAAAAACAATGTTAAAAATTATTAGTAAATATCATTGCTTCAAATAAGGAAAATTTAAATTATCTTGTCATCTCATTTGAATTCAAGAATGTTTCATTCAGCAACCTGATAGCAATTTTTAAAAAATAATTTTAATAAAACTTTAATTAAAAACAATGCATAATATGTAGATATTTATATTTGTATATATAAAGTTTATGTTTCATCTTGAAATAAGAATTGATCATCCATTTACTCTTCTTAAAACCCCCACCCACTTTTTAAAACAAAAGTAACCAGATTTCAACTGTTTTTTAGTCCTTCAGTAATTCCCAGAATATATTTATCTACCCATTGCTTATGTACCCACTGCATATTACAAGTAATATAAACTAATTACTCTGTAAAATTCACTTTTTACTGATGAATGTATTGATTTATGAAATTGCTTATTATATATTCAGAAATAAATATTTTCTGTTTACAAACATTAAACTTTAATTTTTCATAAATTTAAATAATACACATATTTTTTTTTTCCCACTGAAGCAATAATTAAAATTCTTAGTTCCCACAATAAAGAGCATAATGAATATAATATATTTAATTTACAATGATACAATATATAAACTGAGAAATGCATTGAAAAAAAAAAGCTTTGCTGAAACATCCATGTAACATCAACGTTTAAAATAATAATAAAAAAAATTCCTACAATTTCAAAAGAATTGAAAATGAAAAATGCTCAATAAAGCTGATAACAGAAATTGGTTTTTAATAAAATTATCTATATTATCTTTTTAAACAGTAAACACTGAAATGCACAATGATGTCAAATTATATTTAATTTAAAGAACGTACTTATTCACGTGAAAATTATAAATAGAAGTATCTATGGAAATGGACCATACAAGAAAGTTTTTATGATACAAAAATTAATGCTCTAAACCTATCATCAAACGTAGATTCCTTTCTCCAAATCGTTTGAAATCTACAAAATTTTTTATTGTTCTGTATATAAGACCTATACAAAAGGCAAGACAAGAGTTTTTAGTAAATTATACGGTATAAGTGTGCAGTGCTACAAAATAGTATTTTAAAACAATCTGAACTTCTCAAGTTTTGAAATGTGTAAATATGACTTAATGTTTTGTTCATATATAGCAAATCATTATTTTTAAATTACAACTTTATAGCAAATACACTCCAAGTATATCAGTTTTGTTATTTGAGAGATAATGTGTAGCTTTGAATTTTATGGCCAGTTACAGGTATATGATTGAAAAATATCAAATACCTTGGTGATGGGTAATTAAATTTATTTGAAATAAATCCTGATGGCAAAATTTTGTAGAATTGAGCAAAACTTTCAAACACCTTCATGGATCAATCTTAATTTTTTAAAAATCATACTATAATTGACAATACACTGATAATAAAATTCTAAATAAAAGCAAGAATATTTAATAGATTATCTTAGATAAACTCCAAACACTGCAAATATAAATTTTATTTTCTGTGAAGTACTATTCTAATAGTTTTCATGTAATGAGTAAAAACAATCAATTTCAGTTTCAATGTAGGAAACCAGTAACATTAGATTCTCTATCATTATCAACAATACTTATTTGATGTAAATTCTCTATCTTGAAATCATCGCAAGTCAGTAACTACGTCCAAAAAACAATAGATCAGATTTTGATCGCTCAAAGCCGGTTGACTAAAAAATAGCTCAAAACAGGGGAAATTTGACAACCTGATTGGACTTCAATGTACCAATTTGATCACTGAGAAGCAGATAATCAACAGTTCATGTTTGAGGAATATGATAATATATCTATCATTTTTTTCTTCTGATTCTTAGCTATAGGTAGAAGCATACATTCCCTTCAATGGGTTATGAAATGTCACCCAGGGGAAATACTGAAACAATGCCATCTCCTATTTTTTAACTGCAGTCCTTGCATGTCACAGGCCATGAAACTGAATGTCACTGGGGAAATAGAAACATAACTTAACTAATTAAATATAAAACATTTTTGAACTAATATATTCTAGCTGCTGATTAATGCATCTTAATTACTCTATCATATTAATAAAATAGTATTAAAATAAATACAGCAATCATACGAGTGATTACTATTAATAATCGCTGGGAGTGCTGTTCCCAAGGTTTTCTCTCATATGCTGCAATTAAGGTTGTGTCCCATTTCCTCCACATAAAATTGTGGAATTTCGGTAAGACTTCAAATGCCTTCCATGGCATTGGTGAACAATAATCGTGAAATATAAATATGGCATAAATCTAATATTTTTACTGAATGTGTCATGCAAATATCTATTTTGAATGCCTTTTTTCCTACCCAAATGAAACCATTTTCCTACCGAAATTTGTTACAAAACTACAATTGTAGTCATAAGATAATATATCAAATTTCATTGATTTAAGTCATTCTGTTTATAAGGTATTATGTTTACATGCATGCAAGAGTACATATGCACAGACTGCCAATCCATTGATAGATTTGGTTTAAAATTTGAAAAGAATTTACATTTTAAATGATAAACCTGTGTACCGAATTTTATCTATCTATCTAGCTCTTTCTGTTTTGGAATTATTGACTGAAATTGTAATGAAATAGCCAGACCGACAGAATTCCTGTGAATGGATTTTGTTTAAAATTTGATAGAAATCTACAATTTAGTTGTAAGTCTGTATACCAGATTTCATCCTTATTGTTCAAAGTGTTTTTAGTTATTATGTCTACAGATAAACATAATGTTGAAAATGTGTTTTTCGAATTCAGGGAGTTTGAAGCGTGGATCTTTTGTTAAAAACTTAAGTTCAAATCTTGCTGATTACAAAACTTCCTCTGTATCTCGTATATGAGGAAGTAAAAATATAATTAAAGTTTTAACACTTAAAAGTATATTTCAAGATATAGGACTGACAAGTTGAAATGTATGTTATATGTGATTATCTTAGACAGTTTTGCAAGATACCATAATTCTATTCCTGATGAAATCATTGGAATGCATATATGTTTATAACCTTCTACTATGTCAGAACTTTCCCAGAAATAACTATTCAAATTCCTTATTTAAGTCTTTTTTAATTTGTTAAAATATTATTGTATTAAAAATATCCAGAGCATGTTCCTCAAAAATTGCTTTAAAATTCTTTTGAAAATATTCTATAAAAAATATGACAATATGTCCTTATGATGCCTTCTACGTGAAAGAGCTGTCCTTATTTAATGTGCGTAGTTCTGTTTTCTCTTCTTATACTAAGGGCAAAAATGCATGTCAAAAAATAAATGTTAACCGTTTGCTCGTTATAGTCAGCAACTAATGCTACTAAATTTGGCACAAATATACTTTGGAAAGTAGGAATATGAACTCCAAAGCAATTTTTTAAAACAGAGTGAAAAAACAAAAACAAAATATGAAACAAAATTTTAGTGGTTGAAATGAGAATTTCTGAAAATAATCTCACAAAAAGAATTTTTATACCATTTTATAATTAAAAAATGCATCTTTTCAATGATGTATTCAGTTGATATGTAGTCTTCACCAATTTAAAATAATAAAAAAAATTCTAAATATGATTTGCATCATTATTTTCATTGTTGAAATTTTGTCAAATTTATTTTATTTTTTATCAAATTTCTAAATCATTTTCCTTCTGTTGGAAAAGAGATTTATATTCAGATTATTTTTAAAACGAGAATTTTATTTTAAGCAATTTAAGGGCCAGTAAAGACTTCCTTTTCTGTTTTGATATGACTTTAAGCATAAGATAATTTTATTTCATTGCTTCTCAGGTGTTAGGTTCGTCATGTGTTATTTATTAAGGATATACAAATTATTTAGAAAATTTTCATTACTTTTAAAGCTATAATTATTTTTAGCTGTGCATTTTATAATCAAATGAAAATTCTCCTTATTTTACCAGTTAAGGAATCTGTAGCTACCAATTTATGTTATTCTTTTTTATGATATAACCACTGAAGTAACCATTAGAATCTTATGTGACATTAATGGATAAAAAATTTGTTTCTTCTATCAAATTTATTTTTCCACCAAGAACTTAACATTTTTAGATATTTACAACTTATGGTTGCAACAGTTTTTTTTTTTTTTTTTTCTCCTGTGCATGCTCTCATGATCATATAACTTATATTTCAGAATTATACAACAGATTTTTTTTTTTATGTAAATGAAGGATTTAGATGGTTACTTTGACTATTTTTTTTAAAAAAAACTCTAGATATTATAGTATATTAATTGTTCATTTCATAAGATACCAATTTAGCTTGGTTTCAAAGTAAAAGCATTCATAATTATTAATTCGTTCTTCAATTGTGTGTTATAATTAGTGGATATATGAATTGATTGGTATTGTATTAATATATTATTTGCTCTTGCAAGGATTGTTCAGTTTTAAATAAAAAAAATTACATTAATTTTTACACATTTATAATGTTTTGATTTTATTTATGCATAATTTAACAATTTAGTTTCGTATATTAAAGTTGATGTTGTGGTTTTTGCACAAAAATAGTCCAACTCCAACCAATTAATTTATAATTAGCTAAGTAATACATAATTATTGGAATTTAAATTAAATTCATGCTTGATTTGGATTATAAATATTCTTAATTAAATCTTATTTTTAGAAAAAGCGTCCTGCCAAGCATGCACCTTTTCAATAGTTAAATATAAAAGCCTAAAACATTAAGTAGGTTTTCATTTTGTTTGTGCTTCAAAATTTAGCAATAATGTATTTTTATGTGGTATTGTTTTGTCTTCTTATTTTCCATTAAATTTTTTTTGAACCAATTATTTCTTGAAATGTAATAAAAATTAAAATTAGTTGACATTATGAAATGAATGCATTTATCTTATTGGATTTTTGAATAATTTTAATGAAAATTATTTATATACAATTTGTGTAAATAAATATTAACATAAGTATAAAACTTACACATATTAGCATACCATATCAACATTTTATTACATTTATTATTAAAGCACATGTTTGTGATGTTTTGTTTTATAATTTGCTTGAATTTTGTTTTATTTTTTAATGACTAATATTAAATACTTGAAAAGATATCTACTAAGCAATGCTTCATATATTGCAAATGAAATATTCAAGGTCCTTCCTGTGGGTGGGACCTAATATAATGGCAATTATTTTAGGAAATTTGCATATAGAAAATTATCAATTTAACACCAGAAACCTTCATTTAAATATATAGATCTTTGTCACAAACCAGAATTTAGAAATTCTTTGTAATAAAGAATAAAAGATTACTCTTTGATTTTTATTTTAAAAATAGAAATATATGAAATTGAAGAATGTAGAAATCCAGTTCAAGAGCATATTTTTTCAAGAAATAAATTAATAATATTTTTTTTATGAAATTAGAGTCAGCATTTGATAATGTAAGATTTATACTGATTATTGATTTTATAATTTTTCTATAATGTTGCTATAAACTAATGATATAATTCTTTCTATAATGTTGCAACTAAATTCATACTGTTGTTTTCAACTATTCATCTTTCTGTTAAATGCAGATAATACCGTTTTATGATGGAAAATACGAATTTCTTTTAATTTTTCATTATATTGGAAGGGGGGATTGTATGCTTTTCTTAATTACGATTTTATCTACTGCGCCTTTGAACATTTCAATTATAACTACTAATTGGAGTAAAAGAGCATCATCAGTTTTTTTTTTTAAATATACTTCGCACTTGTGTATTAGCTGCTGGCCATTACCAACATTTAGACTTAAATGCATAGCATTGGCAACACATAGTAAATAGATTAACGTGACATCTTTGGCATTTTTTTTTTGATGATTAATCGCAGTTTTGTAGTTAATACAAATACTCATACTTGTGTTAAAGATAAACGGTTGCGCGCTTTTAATACAGTATACTTTCAGTAATGCGGCAGACATCAAACGGGGAAATTAATAAAAGTTTATTTAAAAAATGCGCTTAAATAACAAAGTTTACGTTTATTTTACAAATTATGCTGAATTAAAAAAAGAATTATTCCTCATGTAATGAATATTGCAAAATATAATTTCAAAATTTAGACAGCAACCAATTTTACGCTTTGGCAAGATAATTGACAGTTGGTTAGTAAATTGGTTGGTCACTATAATAATAAATTTCATGATAAGTATTTTCTTTGGATAGCAAAGTATGAATTAAATCTTTACGATAGTATTTAATTACATTAAAAGATGAAGTCTACTGCCCAAGAAAAAAAAAACACATAACAAACTTCAAATGAATCCCTAATGGTTAATGAGATCTCGTAATCGGTGAATGCGTCAGTGATATTTCCCTTTTATGAACATTATCGCGTAGAAAATACAATTTTAGTAAATAATTTGGCTTATTTTAAAAGGAAAAATAGCCATATAAAAAGATCGGGTACATGGCGGCGTATGTCGGTAAATAGTAATTTTTTGAAACGATAACTCGCCCAATTTGTTAATCGGGTTTTTTTTTTTTTTTTTTTTTTTTTTTTTTATTATATTACTTAGGCGAGAATTCTTGCTTGAGATCTTGTAATCATTGAGTGTGTCTGTGATATTTTGCTTATATGAATATTGTCGCAAAGAAAATACAATTTTAGAAAATAATTTTATTTGAAAAGAAGAAATGGCCACATAGGAGAATCTAGTATATGCCGCCATATGATGCCAATTTCTAATTTTTTAAAGCGATAAATTGCCAGATGTGCTAATTTTTCTTCAAAATTCTTTAATATAATTGGTGAATTTTGGTAGACTTGGCAAGAATTTTTTCACCGTCTCGGCTGGAAACCTGGACACGATTCTGTAGAAATAAAACAAATTCACACTCTCCCATCCAAGAAAAAGATTTATTAAAAAATTCAAAGGAACTAAAACAGTAGTTTCTAGAATTTTTTTAGCTGGTCATTTTTACATAATGCTGTCATTAAATTATTTTAGCTTTTAAGTTTTATGCTAACTTTTAATCTTTAGACCACGTACATTTAAATAGTTTCAAAGTATTCAACTGAAATAAAGATATAAGTTTTATTTTATTTTTTCAAAACTTGTAACATATATTGTTGATGTTAGAAACAGCCAAAATCAAGGGTTGAAAGTCACTTTTTACCACCTAAGTTCTAAACAATAACAGCTATCGAAAAGCTTTGAACACAAAATTTGTTCGTTTTAATTAGGCGCTAATTTGATTTATTTTTCTATCGTCAATATTAAGAAATTATAATGTGATGAAAATTAATCCCGACCATTTCCACTCACTTTGAGCTAGATGGCCTCTCCCGAAGTTTTTGCATTTCTATCAACATGTTCCAAGTCAGTTAAATCAAAACAAAAGTATTCTAAATATCTAGTTAACAAAATAACATAGGCAAAGCGTTATAATTATGTAGATAGATAGATAAACTTTTTAATGAAGAGTGGTTTTGAAATCTAATGACCTTCATCGGTGAAAATCTTCAAATATTTTCCTGAAGTCACATCATGAAAACCATTGCAGTAAGTAAGTCTTCCCTATATGGAATCTATCTAAAAGATTACTAGGCTTTGACAAATTATCTTTTTTAATGCCAGCGGGAGTGGTTTCTCTGAACTGTCTCGTATGCTTCCCGTTAAAGATCATGTCCTTTTACATCCACATAAAATTGTAGACTTTTGACTAAGGTGGCGAAAACCTTGCAAGACATAGGTGAACGATAGTTAAGAAATATATATCTTTTATATGAATTTAACTTTTTTCTTATTATTTTTACTTTTAGTATATTTTGAACTCTTTTTTGCCGGCCGGTTGATACAAAACTACAGTTGTAGTCACAAAATGGCATGTCGAATTTCAGTGATTTAAGTCATTGCGTTTTACATGCCTGCGAAAGTACAGACCGTTAGACAGATATGGTTCAAAATTTGGTACAGACTCAGATTTCAGATAATTGATCTCTATACCAAATGTTATATACCCAGTTTTTTCCGTTTTATAGTTATCTAATTTGCTTGTACGAAGCAGACAGACTTCCTCTGTGAATTTTCTTCAAAATTTGATAGAGATTTACAATTTTGGTTTAATTCCATAAACCAAATTTCAGCCTTCAAGGTCAAAACGTTTTTGAGCTGCCATAATGACAAGCAGACAAAAAAAAAAAAAAAAAAAACCATGATTCCAAAAATGTTTTTTTGTCTGGAAGAGGTTTGCAACGTGGAGATTCATCAAAATTCTGAGTTAGAATTTTTTGACGATTACAATGCTTCCTTTGTTCTTCGTATACGGAAAAGTAAAAATGAAACAAAGCCTTATAATTATTTTGGTAAATTAATTTTATCACATTTGACACTTTTTCTGATAAAAAACGATTTAATATAAATAAAAATGATTAAAAGTATCGTTTGGTGAAAATTTGAATGTACAAATCTGCAGTATTGGCTATTTATGTTTCTGTTATAAAGGGAAATGCTTCAGGAAATTAGCGCCTGTCTGTATTTTCTGCTCCAAAACTTTTTGAATTAAGCTTGTTTTAATAATATTAATTGTTAAAGAATTGTTAATTATTTTAAATTAAATGCCTCTAAAATACCATTGAACTATTATTTTTTTTTTAAAATTAAATATTCAAATAAAATCCCAAGTTTCTAATTCTGATTTAGTCACATTTCATTACTCTTAATGGTGAGTTTAAACAACATTAATCTTTCCTAGACTAAAACCACATTAACGACTGATATGAAAACTTAGATGACGAAAGATGTTATTAGTGTGACGAATTTGCTATATTTGTATGTATTGAAACAATTCCTTAATCTTTTTTTTTTTATTATTATTTATCTTCGGTGGTTTTGAATCGATTTCTCTTAACATTTTATATCTGGGGATTCTTTATTATTCAGAATCATTTAAAAGACGAAGTCGAGAGTTGCAATTGGAAGATTCGATAATTTTGCTAGTTTAAATATGTAGGTGGTCTGTTAAGTGAATGCAGTTTTCAGAGTACATATTTTCAAGTGAAATGCCATATTTTCTTTAAATTTAGTTTTTATAGATTAAGGACAATAAGAAGTGCCCTGATATATATATTTTTTTTTTGACAATTGTATAAGTTTTTTAATAAAACCAGTTCTGTCACACTTCTCGTTTGGCAGATGCACATATTTTGTAAGAATGTTGTCATATGAGTTTGATTAAAAAAAAAAAAAAAGGTAAAACTATTGAATCTAACCCCAGTCAAATAGTTCTTGCCTCGACTTGCCTTAAAATAGGGAAATACTTCTTCTCCCAAAGTTAGGTACAGACTACATAAACTTTTCGAGGTTTTTTTCCTAGGTTTCTGTTCTGCTCTTTTTTTTGGGATAGGTGCAGTCGGTTTGTTTATTCAGAATTTAAAAAGGGATTATTAATTGAAATTCATATTGAGTTTTCATGAGCTTCATATTGCATTTCCAATCCACCTTATCTAATTAATGGATTTCATTAGATGTGTATATTTTTCGCTTTTTAATGTTTGTGTTATTTCATTTCGGTTAATTCTGATGGTTTTTATTCATTGAGCAGAAATCGAAATGAATAGTTTTAACTGTTTTAATGTAGACTTTTTGGATCTTTAATTTGAGTCTAGTTCATATGTAGATGTCATTTGCAATCTATTTTCCGCTATAACTTATGAAAACATTACAGTACAAAAATAATTTTTACATCATTTTAAAATTAAAAATATATATCTTTTCAGTGACGCATGTTATTTTGCCCTATAAGTATTTTTCTATATTTAATTAATTAAAAATATTTTAAGCATACTTTTGCGAATCTGTAATGTCGTTTTCTAGCGCAGTTAGTTCCATCATGAGAAAGACAGTTTTACGGACAGCCTTGCCGGATGCTGATCTGATACCGGTTAATGACCCTCCTGGTTTGGCGACTTGGTGAAAATCGAAGATACTAGGAATTTCGGCGATAGGACCAATAGGAGGCGAATTATGCCGATCCTTCGTGACTTTCTAAACCCTGTTTCGGAAGCTATAAAAAAGCGGCAGACTAAGCTAGAGTCAGTCGCATAATGTGGTGTCAGTTGGGTCAGTCAAACGAAGCGCAAGTGTTGAGTGGAACTCAGGCGATTAGTGAATTGAGGAGTGAGTTGTGCGTCGAGTCTTGGAATCAAATATTGAAGTATCATCGAATCGTGTGCTGAGTAGCCAGTTGTACAGTAGTGTGTCGGCAGTTGAATACAGCTAAAGCGAAGCGAATGGAGAATAGCAGGCGTTTGAAGGGCCAACATGATCAGTTGTGTGAAGTTCTCTCTATCTACTGAGTTTTATTTGACCGCTTTGTGTGTTATTGTGTTTGTATATCTTTCTGTTAGCTACTAGGTATTGTTTGTTGTTAGTACCGCTTTTGTGTACGTCTCAGCTGTTTTTGTTTGTATTCGTGTCTTCGTTTTAATAAGCGTCGTTATTTGTTTTTGAGACTGTTTACCATACACCAACTACAGCGGACCTGTTGATTGTCTTCGAGTTTCAGGAACTTTTTGGAGAATTTCTTCGGAACAATATTTTCCAAGCAAGAGTCGTAAGAATTCTGAATGAATATTAAACCCATCCAGGAACGATGATACAAAAACGTAAGGATTTTGGAAGGACACCAAAATTCTTGATAAAAGTCGTTATTAAAATTCTAGATATTTTTCGTTTTTGTTTTCCAATCCGAATGATCCCGTCTTGAAGACAAATCATTAATCCCAAAGCAGATTTCAGGAAAGCAAGCAATATATTTATTTAATTCTAGGAAGAATCTGTAAAAGATTTACATTTATATTATAAATAATGAAAAATTTTGCTTTAACATGGAGAAAAATGCCAAATTTTGCATTATTTTAGGTTAGGAATTAATTTACATTGCCAAAAGGCTTGAAATTACAAAATGTATCAATTTTTTACGAATTTCAGGGAAGCTAACAAAAAATAAGAGAAATGCGTAGTAAAATGAACAAAACGGCTTGTGGCTTCTAAAATAAGATGAATTGTGTATCTGTCAGAATTTTAAGATTACAAAAAATTTTGTTGAAGATTCCATTAAGGCTTAAGTTGCATAAAATATTGAATTAAAAATTTTAGCAACCATTAATCTTGGCGAACTAGTTAGTCGTCAGAGGCGACTATTACATTATACATTTAAACGTTGCTTTCTTCTTGATATAATATCGCAATATTTGTAAAATTTATAATCTTGCTGTCATTAATGTGCGATTTTATTGAGTATTATTTTTATGAATTTGTTATCTTTCATAACTTTATTTTACACTAGAGTTGCAAATGAAAACTCTAGTATCCAACAGAATATATATAAAATATGTTTTTATAGTACTTGATTATTCTTTATTATCCCGTCAACTTGCAAAAGGTGATCATTTTATTAAAAAGTTCAAAAGGTTTGATTTTGCTATATGCAATATTATTACAAGCTCTTGCCTTGATAAGTATCGAATTAGTAAGCATCCGATATGAAGGAAAGAATTCGATGGATGTTAACAAATTATGAATAATTTCAGTGCAATACTGTGTTTTAAATATTTACTACACAATACATGATATAATGGTTTTCTGATATTAGAGATTCTTTGTCATAATTGGGGTATTAAATCAAGTTTCTGTATATTGAAATTTCATTGTAATTCTTTTTATTTTATTTCTAATTCATTTTTTAAGCATTTATAGCTAGACTGTTTCCTTTTATTTCTTGCAAAAGCCTTTGTGCTTAAATGGTGTCTTCGAAATTTAATATTCTGGCACAAGTTTGATATGGTTGTCTTTCGACATCAAATCAATAGAAAATGTAAATTTGGCACCTTTGAATTCTGATTTTTATGAAATTTTGTATGCTTGTTCCTTTCATGGACAATTTTTTTTTTCTGTATCTCAAATTAGCCGTCTTTGGCGACCAACTTGTTCGCCCAGATTATTGAGTTTTTGGGTTGTTCAATATTAATGTGGGGTGCATATTTAAAAAAAAAAAAAGGTTGCCTTTTTATTTAAGACCCCAAAACATGAATTCAATTGAATAAGTCAAAAAATTTTTTAATGTGTGTAGATTAGAAAATGTATATACTACAAAATAAAAGCGAAAGTGAATCCTGCTTCAAAATTAATATTCCAGTTAATTCAAATGCTTCAAATTCCAATGAAAATATTTTTAAAAAAATTTTGTTATGACATTGCAAAAACATACAGTTGAATGTTTTGATGGACCAGTTGGAATTTCACGACATTAAAAACTTTGCAATTGTGTATTGCATTTAATAAATTTATTAAAAATAAAGTTGGCCTTCACTGTTCAGTTTTGTTTCGCTTTGTTTAAACTTAAGTTTTTCTCAAAGTATTATTAAATCAAATCAATATTTGAATAAATTATGCTAGTGAGATTATTGAAAAGAAAAAGGTTACTGTTGTATAGAGCTTATTAAAAAAATTTCTTTTTATAAGCTTGATAATGTTGTTTTTACAAATGATGCAAATATATGTATTTGAGGCTATTACTTTGATCTTAATTCTAATACATTATTCTCTAGATGGAACTTGCCACAAGCTTTTGTGACTTAGAGAATGAAGCTATGTTTAGCATGGAAATCAAAGCATAACTTATGTAAAAGGTATCCAGTTAAAAATATTACCAAAATTAATTGATTTACTGTCTGGCAGGAAGCACATGTTGCATTAATAGTAGCTATTTCATAAAGAAACATTCAAAATATCATTCATTGTTCTTTGGATTTTTTTTAAAAATTTTCAAATAAAATGTTGAAGATGCCTTAAGCTCCTGAAATTTTTTAAAGGAAGATTGTTAGGTTATGTAATTAAAAAAAATTATGCGCTTGAACAGCTAAATATACGTTCAATATATTTTTATGTTATATAATTCTGAGTTAATGAGGCATCTTTACAATGAAAAGTGCAAATATGATAGGTTTTTTCGAGTATATGCATGTGGAAAACTGAAGTTTATGTATTGTATTTAAGTTTAAATGTTTTACAGTAAACCTTTTGATGTTTTCTTAGGAGTATGCTAAACTTTTATAAATTGTATGTGCCAGCATGATGATACTTTGATTAAATAGCCAGTGTGTGAATTCTAAATAAAGAACTTAATATTATAAAGTCAGCAGTATTTGTTAAAAGAATACAAATGTAAAACAAACCTGTTTCAAAAAGGAATATAAGTTTTTAATATTTACTTCAATTTTTCTGGCCAATGTATAAATATTTAATTATAGTGATATAATGATAAACTATAATAGTGACACACACACACACACACACACAGACACAGACACAGACACAGACACAGACACACACACACACACACACACACACACACACACACACACACACACACACACACACACACACACACACACACACACACACACACACACATTTCTGAGCGGTTTTGGGACCGAAGATAGGAAATACTTGTAATTTTAAAACTTCGCCGTATTCCATCCCGGGAGGCATAATTTATGTACAAGCAAGAAGCGACGAGATACGTCAATCTACATCACAACATAAGAGCGAAAAGAGAAAAAGAGCCAACGAAATATTTATCCCCATGATTATATACTGTGAGATTCTGATAGGGATTTCTTTATACTTGTCGATTTAGGCAAGGGAATTGTAGGAATCTTTTAAATTATCCTTTCATTCACTCGGAGCATGAGAATCGCTGATTTAAGCATTTTTACAGAGCTTTTGTAGCATTTATTAAACAAAAAAAGTGGAATTGGATCAGGAAATAAGAGAACATTTTAGAATGAAAATTTAAGTTAGGGAATTATAGGGATCTTTTAAAAGAATTTGTTTAGATCGACAAATTTTTATCCCTTCATTCACTCGGATATAAGATTTCTCAACAAGATATACAAACTGGGAAAAAAGAATATACATGATTATTTTTTATATTGATTGACTAACTATTATCCGCGACTTCGTTCGCGTGGTAATTTGGATGTATATGTATGAGAACTGACCTAGGCATCTTGCGCCTCAATCAATACCCAAAATCCTTTAATAATTAGGTCATTGTGAGTGCCGTCCAGCCTATGCACGATATCTTCTGATAAAGCGTCCTTGTATTTATCCCACAGCTGGAGGGGATTTGATAGTCCGCAAGTGCTCACTAAAATTGCAAACAGGTCATTGTGAGCAAAACAATAACACCGGCCATTACCACCTGGTTGCCGCGGATGTCCTGCAGGCTGCGGTTTAACGCCTCTAATGCATGCTTGTACGACATTGTGCACTCGTCCCATAATATTAACTTGCACTGCTGCAAAAGGATTCCCCGGTCGCCGTTTTTGGTGATGTTGCATGTTGGGGTATCTTTGCTTGCAAGATTAAGCGGAAATTTGAAAACGGAATGTGCCGTCCGGCCACCGTTAAGCAACGTTGCAGCAATGCCAGAGAAAGCTACAGCCAGAGCTATATTGCGGTCCTTGCGGAGTTTGGCTAGCAGAACATTCAATTCAAGTCCGTATTTTTTAAAAATCAAGTCTATTTTATTTATAGATCGAGATTGAGATAGCTGCAACAATATAATATACATAATTTTTAAACTTTTAATTAAAATGAGAATACACTTGTCAACAATAAGAACAAACTGCGCATGCGTGAATTTTCAACGCCAATTGGAGTAACGCAAATGCGCGAATTTTCTACGCCAGTTGATGTAACGCAATGCAGATTAGAAATTTTTCATTTCCTTTATTCTGCTTTATTTTAATTTAAAAATACTTCAGAATGAATCCAAAAGACCAATTAATTAACAATGTTTAATGTTAAATGCATCAAACACTAAGAAAATAAACATAATTGTTTGAAATAATCGGTTGAAAACATGCTAAGCCTAACCTCGTTAGCATGAAAAAAAAAAAAAAAAAGACTGAAGCCTTACTCATTTGGCAGTGGGGAAATGAAAAAAATTTTTTGGCCGGAAAGTTACTTTTTAATTAATAAAAAAATTAACACTCTATTAACCAGAATAAATAATAGCCTATGTCCTATTCCAGACTATAATCTATGTCTGTGCTAAATTTTATCCAACTCACTCCTTTCAGCCGTTCTGGCTTGAGTGACTAACAAACAGAGGTAAATAAAGAAATATATCGCCTATGCATACCACAGCTATTGCTATGTGCGCATGCGCAATTTGAAGTTTTCGCACATGCGCGGATAAGTGTTTTGCGCATGCGCGAATCGTTGTGGAAAAATAATTAAAATCGCAATTATAAAACTCCTTTTTTCATTTTGATATGATTTCAATATATTAAAACCTTCTTCAATAATTGCCGTACAAAATGGTACAAATATCTCTAATATCAGTTTAATATTTCTGGAGTTTTTTGAGTTCAAACATACAGACTCTTTGAAGAAACTACTTTTCATTTTATACTATGTATAGATAATAGCTCGCAGAGACTTATTTCTAATTGATGGTCACTTTTCTAATGGATGTATGTATAATATGGCAATAAACATTATTCCATCAAAATTTATTTAAATACGTAATGACCTAGAATTTCCACTTGTCTGTTTTAATTTTTATTTTATTTATCATAGTAGCAACTCAAATTTTTCTGTCTCATTTTTAGTTGAAAGAATATAATGCAACCTTTAAAATAATTGCCATTTTATTTATTTATTTTGATTTAAAATCATTTCTTAATTATGTTTAGTTTGTCAGCTCATTTCTTGCCCCCAGCATTAGTTAATTTTAATTCTGGTTTTTTAATTACTGTTTTATTTTGTAATAATTTGTAAATCAAACACTACCATATCTGTTGACTGAATCAACTCAATTTCGCATCGACTTACGATTATGTTTTTATTCAGAGACTGAATGTTAACTGTAAAGAAGATTGTAAGTTTTGTATTTAAAATGTCTTTTTTTTTTTTTTCCATTAATATGATGTATTCATTTTAACATAAAATGTTCATGTCTTCTGTCAGCGATTACGAATTTCAAGGTTTAAGAGTTGTTGAAGATATAACTTTCTTTTACGGTTTAGAATACATGTATTATGAAAAAGAATTCAATAAAATACATTAGATACTTAGGATTTTTTAAGAACTTTTTAAACGATTAAAACCTTCTTCTTGTATTTTAGTATTTCAAGTTGAGCAAGACAGGAAATTTGCTGCCCAGGAGAAACCAAGAAAACAACATAGATATGTTCTGTGTCCTGATACAGCATCTTATGCAATTCACCTGCAGAGACATATATTGAAGCATTCAAGAAATAGGCCTTTCCAGTAAAAGTTAGAAGTAAAAAAAAAAAAAAAAAAGCGCCACTAAATGCACTTTATTGCTTATGGCATTCAAAATATTTTTAAATTTCATGAAAGGTAAATGTCATAAAGGTTATGTCATTAAAGGCAATACTGGAATTTTTTACTGATGAGAATTTTGTTTTTAAATAGGTGTTATGTTATTTTTCAGATACAAAAAATAAAAAGTTGATGCAAAGTTTATATAGTATGTGCTTGCATTCTTTTATTGAAATTCTGAACCTCATGCTTGTGAAGAGCTTACTAGTTCTTAAACTATTTAGAAAATGTTTTTGCATCAAAATTCGAATTACCTTCTCCAGTGATTTTGCCCAGAATAGAGAATTTCACTTGGTAGCATGCCCCTATTTACTATAAAAGTCAACTAAATATTGCACATAATTCCAGTTTTCATTTATAAAAACTATTATATGAATATATTGATTCCTTGTTTTGCTTCAGTATATATTTTATAGAATGGTAGATGCAGATTGTAATCTATAATATGATTGTCTGATTTGAAGGCAATAGTTTATTTTCTGCTGAAGAAACGCGTGTCCCTCTTTATAGAAATCATTACATCCATGTCTGATATTAACACTCATTGGTATTTTTCTGACTGAGCAAAATCAGGTCTAATTCCATGGTGTCATATTTAACTGATATTCCTTCCATATCTCATGGGCTTGTGGAAGCGTTGTCTGCGATTATTGCATACTTCGAGTTTTGTCAGACTCAACATAAGGTGTTTATTGCGTTTGTTTGCTTTGAGTACATTGCAGGATTATTTGCTCCAGATCAGATTATACTGTATTTTGTATACTTTTCCTTTTTATTTAATATATCTATTATGTTCATAATCAGGTTCTTTGAATATACTGTGATGTTGTTAGAACCATATCAATTATTAGATTATATATTTAAAATTATTAATTTCTCTTGTATTCTAATTAGAACATGAACTATAATTATTTTTGTATTCAATCAAAACAATCTTGTGTCACAGTTATAGTATTTATTCAATAGCACATTCATTTGATGGCTTTGTGCATTCGCCCAATATAAACCGTGTATATGTTGATTGTTTTAAAACAACTTTCTACATATTAGTATCTCTGACAATAACTTTTTTCATACTCAATCACAATGTGAAAATATGGTAATTTTGCAACATTCTTACCAAAACTTTTTAAAATTTAGGTTTACCAATGTATTTTTAAAATTTTCGATTCTTATCATCAGCTCTTTTTCTGGTTTATATACCCATTTAACTGTCATTCCAAAATCTGTTAACTGTTGGTATTGCTCTCCCCTGCTTTACTGGAAGTTTAATTTAAAGTTTGTAAGAATACAATATCGCAATGGTTATGCATTTGTATTTTCATCGGTAAATGAGGAAACGGAACTCCGAAAAATACAGAATGAATGACTCTTTCCAAACAAATAATTTATCAAAAATAATAATTGAATGCATATTAATTACGTATTGGGGCTGGAATGAGCGCGCGGGAGATGCTAATAATTCTTATAACGAACTAAATGTTCATTGGATTAAAGTAAAAAGTCTCAAGATGGGAAAAAAATAAATAAATATTACTTTCAAGTATTCCTTTTCTTAATGTTTCCCCTTATTTGCACCATCTATATTCTCATATTCCAAAAATGCATATTTCTGAAATCTGGCATTCTAATGGTTGGATATTCGTATTATATAGACCTTATTAAAAGTAATTCGATGTTCCTATGATTGATTTTATTTTCCACAGTGTTATTAATGAGGACTCTGTCTTTCCGATATAGTAGACCACATGGTTATTGAAGACAGTTCCTTCAATTAAATAAATCACGAATAAGTATGTAATTAATTAGTATTTATTAACATGTTTTTTAATCTGCTCTTACTCTCTTTTTCTCCTTTGAGCATTTCATGGTGAGAACATCTTGCAGTCTTCAGCTTTCAAGGAAAAAAAAGAAACTTTGTCCTTATAATACAGTTTTCATTTTTCTAAAGACAAATATGATGATACATTCTAGAACTTCTCCTTCGACTGCACACACGCACGCACGCACACATACACACATAATATGCGCTGCTTCAAAGTAAAAGGGAATCTACTACATTTTACTGGGCATTTGAAACCATAATGATATTAAAAATGATTCACTTTATTGTGACACCTCAAGTTTTTATATTTGCTTTGAATGTATTTTTTTGATTTACTTATTTAATCATTTTTGTTAAATATTTTTTATTATTATTGTCAAAAGAAAATAATTTTCAATATTCTTATAATAGGTTATTCTTATTGTATGGACTTAATTCTGGTGGTATTCTTATGATTGGTTTTATTTTTCACAGTTTTATAAATGGGGATTTAACTATCTGTTCAGGATAGTAGAGCAATTAATTATTGAAAACCAATCCGTTAATTAAATAAATTACGAATAAAAATATAACTAATATTTAAACATGTTTTTTAAATTTGTTTTTACTCTTTTTTTCTTTTAGCATTTCATGGTCAGCAGATCATGCAGTTTTCAGCTTCTAAGGAACAAATACAACGTAAATGTGATCAGTGTCCTTACTCTACAGTTTTTTTGACTGGTATAAAGACGTATACGCTGAGGCATTCTAGAAAACCGTCCTTCGATTGCGCTGCGCTTCAAAATTATGAAGAATTGTCTACAACATTTCGCTGGTCATTCGAATCCAGAATGATATTAAAAAAATGTCTCGCAAATTTTCGCCTTTATATTGTCATTTTGAGTTTTGAAATATTGTTGTGTTTTTATGTTTGCTTTGAATGTATTATTTTTATCTACTTATCTATTTTGTTAAATATTTTTATTAATTCTTCTTGTTGATAGAAAATAATTTTAAATATTCTTATGGTTGGTTATTCTTATTGTATAGACCTTATTCTGATGATATTTTTATGATTGCTTTTATTTTCCCACTTTGTTATTAATGGGGACTTTATCTGTTCAGAATTGTACAGCACCGGATTATTGAATGCAATTCTGTAAACTAAGTAAATCACAAATAAAAATGTAAATAATTACTATTTATAAACATTTTTTTAATTTGTTTTTATTCTCTTTATTCCTTTTAGCATTTCATGGTAAGCACATCATGCAGTCTTCAGCTTCTAAAAAAGGAAGAAAACAACGCAAATATGATCAATTTTTTTTATACATGTATTTCGAATGGTATAAAGGTATATGCGCTGAGTCGTTTTGGAGAATTGCCTTTCGAGTTGCTTGAATGTGAAAAACGCCTCGAAATTAAGAAGAATTTTCTACAAAATCTCAATGTTCATGTGAGAAGAATATAGAAAATGATTTACATTTATTCACCTTTATAGTGCTACTTCGAGTTTTGAAATATTGTAGTGGTTTTATGTTTGCTTTGAATTTATTTCTGATCTGCTCATTTAATCTTTTATGCTAAATACTTTCATTAATAATTATTTTGAAATAAAATAATTTTGAAGCTTGAAAAGATTATCTTTACTGTAAAAGTTAAAGTAGAGCATTTGATTATTAAAGACAATTCTTTCAATTAAATAAATCGTATAAAAATGTAACTAATTAATATTTGTAAGCCTATTTTTAAAATTTGTTTCTATTTTTCTCCTCAGGGGCTCCTTCTTTAGGTGAGTACGGATGTCCCAATTCCAGAGTACTAGGGGAATCTTCCTCACTTTAAATTTCTCCTCCTCTATGCCCTCTGCTATCAGAAAACTACTTGTATCCTATGACGGTATACGAGGGATCCCTCCCTGACAAGCTGTTACCACTCTGTCTGCTGCGTACTTCTCATGGACCGCTAAAACCTCTACGTGTTGGCCGTGCATGGTGATATATTATATGGGTAGTGCACTGTTGATCTCCGGTGTTGAAATTGGTAGCTTTGTCATCTAAATGACTAAGGTTCTAGGAATCAAGTAAAAGTTGTCTACTTCCTGGGCCTGGCGTTAAGAGTGGTCATTCTCTGAGATGCTTTAAGTGTTAAAGATTCGAGAACTCTCATTCCATTTGCAGTGCACCAACATGCGCCAGATGTGCTAATACCAGTCATGAAATAAATTTTTGTGGGTCTAACACACTTAAATGCATGAGCTTCTCTGGACCTCATCCTGTCAATTCAAGAAATTGCCCAAAATTTAACTTTGTTAAAAGGATTTTAATTGTTAAAAACACACAAACAAACAATTTCCAGATAAGTGGAAAATTGTAACAAGCCATACACCAAAAGAAGGGCCTTCATATACGTTAATTTTTAAAAATCACTAGCAGGTACCGGTAAATTTAATGGGATCTAAGGGATGTCTCAGTACCTACTAAAATTCTTTACCCTAGAATATCTCCAAAACAAAGAGGTCTACCGAAACTTCTAAATCGCAAAAATTATCTTATCAATTTAACTAAAGATGGTTTTCTTCACGTAAAAAAAAAAAAAAGAACAAAAGCAGCGGCAGTGACATTATTGCTACAGATCTTTTAGATAGCGAAATGTGGACTAGTGAAATTGAGGATTTTGCGTTATCAACCTGTGATATATGATTGAAGACCTACGTTTTAAATATCATGACTTCAAATAAAAGCATAAAGAAAGAAAAGAATGCAGTTGAATCCTGAATATAATAGTCCCTTATTTTTTAAAGTAATCATCAGGGTTTCTGCCATAAGCTTGAATGCATGGAGAAATCTTGTCTTCTTATGGTTGGATATTCTTGTTGTATGGACGTGATTCATATGGTATTTTTATGTTCGGTTTTATTTTCCTCAGTGTTATAAAAGTGTATTTTATTTATTGTGTATAGTAAATCATCAGTTGATTCCTTTCAGTCCTGACAGTCCTTTCAATTAAATAAATCGCAAATAAAAATAAAATTAACTATTTTTATAGCTGTTTTTTTTTAAATCTTTTATTTTACTCTTTTTTGTTCTTTCTTAGATTTTCATGGTGAGAACATCATGCTGTTTTCAGCTTCTAAGAAACAAAGAATACAACACAAATGTGAACTCTGTCCTTATACTACAGTTTATTTACCTTGTCTCAAGAGACATATGATGAAACATACTAAAGAATTGCCATTCCAATGTGCTGTATGTAAAGAACGCTTCAAAGAAGAATGGAATGTCTTACTACATTTCACCAGTTTCACTTGTCATATGAATTCATAATAATTTTTAAAAATATATACATTTATTGACCTTTATAGTGATTCTTCGAGTTTTGAAATATTGTGTTTTTATGTTTGCTTTGAATGCATTTCCTGCTCTGCTTTTTTAATCTTTTTTGTTAAATACATTTGTTAATTATTATTGTTGAAATAAAATAATTCTGTAACTTGAAAACTGATTGTCATTATTGTAATAATATTTCAGATTTATATTGGATTATATATAATATATAAGGTAAAAGTGTCAAGGTGAAATAAAAAATTGTATTATTTGCAGATTTATTTGCTTTTCTTAATTTTTTTCCGCTATTTTTATTATCCATTTTCCTATATGCGAAAAATGTATATTACTGCAATATCTCATTCTTATTGTATGGACATTATTATAGTATTTATATCATTGGTTTTATTTTTCATAGTATTGTAATGAATGAAGATTCTATCTTTTCAGTATAGTAGTGTATTTGATTTTTGAAGACAATTCCTTCTATTAAATAAATTGTGATTAAGAAATGCTATTATCTAGTATTTATAAACATGTTTTTTTAATTATTTTTTCCCTTTTTTTCCTTTTAGCATTTCATGGTAAGCACATCATGCAGTCTTCAGTTTTTAAGAAAGAAGGAATACAACACAAACATGATCCATTTTCTTAGTTTCAATTTAGTTTGTATGGTGAAAAGGTATATGCGCATGGAGATTCTGGAAATCCGCCATTGAAGTGCACTTTCTGTGCAAAACCCTACAAAATTTTGGAGGGAAATGAAAAATGATTTACATTTGTTCGCCTGTATATTGATACTTTGAGTTTTGAAATATTTTATGTTTGCTTTAAATTTATTTTCTGATCTGCTTATTTAAATCTTTTATGCTAAATACTTTTATTAATTTTATTTTAAAATAAAATAATTTTGAAGCTTGAAAAGCTAATTATCATTTTTGTAATAATTGTCATAAGCGCCCAAATATGTAATGTAAAAATTAAATTAGAGCATTTAGTTATTAAAGACAATTCTTTCATTTAAATACATCATTAATAAAAATGTAATTAATATTTGTTAGCATATTTTTAAAATTAGTCTCTACTCTATTTCTTTTCCCCTCAGGAGCTAACCTGGTTTAGGTGAGTAATTTTGTCGCTTGACAAGCTAATTGTCATAATTCTAATATTTGTAATAAGCACCCAAATGTTAATATAAGTAGTATAATCTAAATAAATAGATAAGTGGTATGAGTAATGTTAGTATAGTGTACGTAAAAGTTGTGTAATAGATAAGTAATATAAGTAGAATAAAGTAAGTAATGTAAAAAGACCTGGTGGGGAAAAAAATCGTACTATTTTCAGATATTCCGTTTCTTAAATTTTTCCCCTATTTTGCATCCTCCTCTTTCTCATGCATGTCTTTGAAATCTGGTATTCTGATTGTATGTATAATCATAATCCCCCCCCCCCCAAAAAAAAAAACTCTTGTTATTTTTCTTGTTTATTTGCGCATCTGTACAAAATTAGTGTCGATGGAAATGATTCGAGAAGTCAAGATCGACAAGCTGTTAACCAAATTAATTAATATAGTTAATTAACTACACGAAATTTTCCCCAGTACTACTTTTTTTACTGTATTAATTTGTCCTCCTGAAATTTACCTCTTAATAAAGTTTTATGGAATGCTACTGATAATTTCGAGAGTTAAATGAGTCTTCTGAACTTTTGGCGGTATCTCGGAAACTATAACATATTTCTCGAAAATTTTTTCTTTCACCTAAAAAATTGTCATTTTTTATAAAGTTTTAAATTAAATGCATAAACAACACAAATGTAAGAATTTTTAAAAAATGAATGCCTGAAAAAAAAGAAATGCAACAGTAAAGTTTTTGCATTGGAAAGAAGCTGACATGCTAAAATTTCGGAACACAAAAAATTTGTGCACATACCCTTAATAGTTTTAGAAATATTCACGAAAATTGTGAAATTCCTACAGTCGACTTGCAACGCCCACATTTTGAAAGACCATGTATTAAATTTTTTCGTATTTATAGATCTACTTTTCATAAAGCATGAACTTTAATGGCCATTGTAACATTGCAGCTAGGTAAAGATTAAATTTATTTTCACAATAGACAATTTTAGCTCAACATGAATTTTGCTTTCTTTTTTAAAAATAATCAATGCTTTTTTCACGCAGACGATATAAAATTTGATTGTTGCAATGTTTAATTTTTCCTCTTTACCGGCAGTTATTGTTTGCAAATAAACGAAATAGATATCCGTGGAAATCCGTAGTATTTCTAACCATTCAGTATATTAATTTACGCTAAAATAAGAAAGCTGACATGCCAAGGAACTCCGTTCTATTTCTTAGCAAATTAACATGCTAAAATAAGAATATTAATTAGGATCAATTATTTATATTTTCAATGGCTTAATGTTAAGTATCCATTGATAATTTTTAAAAAATTAGGTTGAGAAAACATTTAAAATATGTAAAATGTTTCCATCAGAGTAATGAAATAATTTTTCTTTGCAATTGCATTTATGAAAAAGGATAGTTTTCGAGACGGGCTCGGTTCGTTTGTATTTATTTGTCTTGATTACATAAGCCATTGTATAACAGAAATAATATCCGTCTCTGTGTTATTCTTACAGTAGCTTAAAATAGTAAACTTAATATATTTTCTGTCGGATTAACAATGGTTTCCGCCTTAATATTAAAGTTTATCCTGTTGGTAAAAACCGATAATTTCATTGGCTTATACAATGTCACCGGTATTCGCAACTCATCTATGAGCGACTTTGAAAGAAAATGATGGTCTAATTAAAGAACTTAATTCGCCATAAAAAGTAAGATGCATGTTGAATTCTTAGATCAAGATGAATTAAAAAGCTTAAATGATGAATTGATTTTAAAAGTAATTGAATCATCCATTATTTAAAAGAAAAAAAAAATTCTATATTTTGAAAAATCATACTGATATTAAAGATAAATTGAGTCGAAAGAAGTCTGTTCTGAAATTCCTGTAATAAAAAGGTGAAAAAAGTCTTTATTTTTCAATTAACAAGCCGAGACTTTCTTAATATACAGACCTGGGTTGGTTGTATTTAGGCGGAGTTTTCAGCAAACAAAATGAAGTATATCTTAAGAACTACTTCGAATTTTGGAACGAATTTTGATGCACATGCATAAAAAGACATATTGAATCGAATTATTAAAATATCTCAATTTCCGTAAAGGAAAATTTTCGAGACAGACAGATTGATTTACCTAATTAATTAACTAGTACCTCAAGAAACCTGTCCCTTTATGCCGTTTCAATCGACATATTTTGTAAAGATGCTATAATAAACAACAAAGTTGCAGAGGTTTTTTTGACGATTTACCTTTTTACTAAGATATTTTGATTATTGGTTTCATTTTCCATATTGTTATGATTGGGGATTTTATGTATTTAGGACAGTAGAACAGTTAACTATTGAAAACCATTCTTTCAATTAAATAAATCGCAAATAAAAATGTAATTAACTGGTATTTATAAACATTTTTTTTTAAAAAAAATCTGCTTTTACTTTCTTTTTTCCTTTTCACATTTCTTGGTGAGCACATCTTTCAGTCTTCAACTTTTTAGAAAAACAGAAGAATGTGATACTTTGAACTGTGTTATTATATTACAGTTTCTTTACAACTGTCTACACATACCTTGAGACATTCTAGAAAAACGCCCTTCATTTGCACATTGTGTAAAAAATTACTTTAAGGAGAATCTTCTGCAATATTTAAATAATCATTTAAATCCATAATGATATGAAAAAGTTTTCACATTTGTTCATCTTTATATTGATACCTCTTGTTTTGAAATATTGTTTTTTTTTTTGCTTGCTTTGAATGTTTTTTTCTGATCTCTTTATTTAATCCTTTTTATTAAATACTATTATTAACTATAATGTTGAAATAAAATAGTTCAGAAGCTTGGAAGTGATTTTGTCATAAGCACCCAAATGTTTATTATATAGTTAAAAAAATATGAGATAAAAAGACGTACTAGAACATTTGTTTATTGAGGACAATTCTTTCAATTAAATAAATTTTAAAAAATTAATTAACTAATATCTAAAATATTTTTTAATTTTTTTTGTTCACTCGGGGCCCATCTTGTTTCGGTAAATACGGTTGTCCCAGTCCCGAAGTACTCAGGGATCCTTCCTCACTTTAAATTTCTCCTCTTCTTTGTCCTCTGATGTCAGAATACTACTTCGATCCTATGACAGTATACAAGGGATCTCGCCATGAGAAGCTGTTGCCAATCTGTCTGTTTCGTGCTTCTCATGGACCTCTAAAACCCCTTCATATTAATCGAGCAGGGTGATCCGTTATATGGGTGATGCATTGTTGCTCGCCGGTGTATCATTGTGTCTGGTAGCTTGGACATCAAAATGACTAAGTTTCTAGGGATCAAGTAAAAGTTGTCTATTTCCTGGGCATGGCGTTAAGAGTGGCCAACGCTTCCAGGATCGGTTCAGAATGTATAGGTTCTGTTTAGCACCAAGATAAGCGTCGAGGCTGGGGACATCCAAAGCAGATGGCTTCCTTCGCTTGTTGGGCTCGGTGGCATGACTCTTTTTACTAACTCAAATTCTTCGTCATGAATATTGTTAATACATTTCATGGCGTTTCACTATTTATGATTCAGAAATCTTATCTTAACAATTTGAGAAGCAAAGAATATCCAAAAACTACATTCTACCAATTTGCTTATCGAAGCAGTAAGCTTGTAACGTTTCATGTGGTGTTCTTTTGGATCAAACATTAAAATCTATTCCTGAATCTAAATTCGTTGCAGAGATTACTAGTCAGAAAGTGTGTGCTGCACATAGGATCAATATTAGGTGTAATGGCTGTTTAATTCTTGGCCAGCATATCGCTTTGACGTTTTCATCCCCAGAAGCACATAAATTTTTAAGGTCTGGTTACATACCCCACAATGTCAGAATGTGTGTGCCGAATCCTCTTTAAGTATTAACGATATATATAATTTCCAGAGGAAAGGCTGATTGTTACGAACCACATACCGAAAGAAGAGTTTTCATATGCTTTGATTCTTTAAAATCCGTCTCAGGTATCGGTAATTTAGTAGGATCTAAAGGATCTCTCAGTACCTACTAAAATTCTTTTCCCTAGAATATCTCAAAAAATAATTTCAAAATCCTCTAGAAAGTTCTAGTTCCTGAACAAAGAAGTTTATGGAAACTTCCAAATCGCAAAAATCATCAGTTACGATTTGTATTCCTTCAACATCGAATACAACTCCCAAACAATATCACAAATCGTCTAAAAAAAGTGAAAACTTCTCTTTCAAAAAAGAACAAAAGACCAAAAACGTTTTCTTCTTAATTCTTACTGGGATACATACATCTGCTACACTCTCGGGTCGCATTTTAAGTAAAGATGATTTTTTTTTTACATAAAAAAAAGTAAATAAAATAATCAATAAAAGCAGCGACAGTGAGATTATTGCTGCGGATCTTTTATATAGCGAAATGTGGACTAGTTAAATTGAGGATTTTGCGTCATCTACCAGTGATATATGAGTGAAGACCGATTTAAAATATTGGGACTGCAAATAAAAATATAAAAAGAAAAGCATGCAGTTAAATCCTTAACATTATAGTCCCCCCCCCCTTTTTTTGAAGTAATCGTCATGGTTTCTGCCAGAAACTTGAACGTATGAAGAAATCTTGTCTTCTTATGGTTGAATATTCTTGTTGTATGGACTTTATTCATATGGTATTCTTATCTTCGGTTTTATTTTCCTCAGTGTTGTGAAAGTGTATTTTATTTATTCAGTATACTCAATCATCAGTTGATTATTGAAGGCAGTCCTTTTCAATTAAATAAATCACAAATAAAAATGAAATTAACTATTTTTTATAACTGTTTTTTTTTAATCTTTTTTTTGTTAGATTGTCATGGTGAGAAAATCATGCAGTTTTCAGCTTCTAAGAAACGAAGAATACAACACAATTGTGAACTGTGTCCTTATAGTACATTTTATTTAACTTGTCTCAAGACACATATGCTGAAACATACTAAAGAAATGCCATTCCAATGCGCTGTATGTAACAAACGCTTCAAAGAAGAGTGGAAACTCTTACTACATTTCACCAGTTTCACTTGTCATATGAATTCATAATAATTTTTTAAAAGATCTATCATTTATTGATCTTTATAGTGATTCTTCGAGTTTTGAAATATTGTGTTTTTATATTTGCTTTGAATGCATTTTTCTGGTCTGCTTATTTAATCTTTTTTGTTAAATACATTTGTTAATTATTATTGTTGAAATAAAATAATTCTGAAACTTGAAAAGTTGATTGTCATTATTGTAATAATTGTCATATATATTTCACAAATTTATATTGGATAATATATAAGGTAAAAATGCCAAGGTGAAAAAAAAATTATATTATTTGCAATATTTCTTTTCGTAATTTTCTTTCCCTATTTTCATTATCCATTTTCCTATATGCGAAAAATGTATATTTCTGCAATCTCTAATTCATATTGTAAGAATATTATTTTTATGGTATTTATATCATTGGTTTTATTTTTCATGTTGTTGTTATGATCTCTTCAGTATAGTAGACCAGTTGATTATTGAAGACAATTCCTTCAATTAAATAAATCGCGATTAAGAAATGATATTAATTAGTATTTATAAACATGTTTTTTTTTAAATTTGTTTTTACTCTCTTTTTCTTTTTAGCATTTCATGGTGAGCACACCATGGAGTCTTCAGCCTCTGAAAAAAGAAGAAAACGATGGAAACGTTATCAAGAATTCAATTTGGGTGATGAAGAGGAGGAAGATTCTAGTGATAAGCGCTATAACTCATGCTTTTTCTGTGACGCACGCATCAAAAATGACGTGAAATTTATAGAACATGTCAATGTTCATGTCTTTGGCAAGGGAGGCAGAAAGAAAAAATGATTTACATTTGTTCACGTTTATAATTATACTTCGAATTTGGAAATATTGTATTGTTTTTATGTTTGCTTTGAATTTATTTTCTGATCTGCTTTTATTAATTATTATTTTGAAATAAATTAATTGTGAAGCTTGAAAAGCTAATTACAATTATTGTAATAATTGTCATAAACGCCCAAATATGTCATGTAAAAATTAAGTTAGAGAATTTGATTATTAAAGACAATTCTTTCATTTAAATAAATCATAAATAAAAATGTTATTAATATTTGTAAGCATATTAAAAAACATTTTTCTTCTATATTTCTTTCCCCGTCAGGGGCTTACCTCAATTAAGTGAGTAATTTTGTCACTTGACAAGCTAATTGTCATAATTCTAATATTTATCATAAGCACCCAAATGTTGATATAAGTAGTATAATGTAAATAAATAGATAAGTGGTGAAAATGTAATGTTAGTAATAGTATACGTAATAGTTGTGTTGTAGATAAGTAGAATATTGTATGTAATGTAAAAAGTCGCATGGTGGGGAAAAATCGTATTGTTTTCAGGTATTCCTTTTCTTAAATTTTTTGCCTATTTTGCATCCTCCATTTTCTCATAATGCATGTTTTTGAAATCTGGTATTCTTATTGTTTGTACAATCATCACCAAAAAAACCCCTCTGTTATTTTCTTGTCTATTTTCTCATCTTCATAAATTTAGTGTCGATGGAAATGGTTCGTGAAGTCGGGTTTGTCGAGATCGACAAGCTGATTAGCCAATTTAATTAATATAATTAATTAACTACTATCTCGAAATTTTTCCCATTACGTTTTTTACGGAATCAATTTGTGGTCCTAAAATTAACCTCTTAATAAAATTTTATGGAATTCTGATGATAATTTCGAGAGTTATAGGTTTTTGAAAAATGATACTTCCAATGTTTAATGAGTCTTATGAACTTTTGGCGATATCTCGGAAACTATTATATATTTCTCGAAAAAATTTTTCTTTCACCTAAAAAAAAATTATTATTTTTCATAAATTAAATGCATGAACAACACAAATTTAATATTTTTTAAGAATTTAAAAAAAATGAGTGTGGGAAAAAAGTGAGATGTAACAGTAAAATTTTTTGCTGACATGCTGCAATTCCGGAATATTAAAAGAATGTGCACATATCCTTAATAATTTTAGAAATATTCGCGAAAATTGTGAAATTCCCACAGTCGATTTGCAACGCCCACTTTCTGAGAGATCATGTATTAAATTTATTCGTATTTATAGATCTACTTTTCATGAAGCATTAGCTTTAATGGCCATTATAATACTGCAGCTAGTTAAAGATAAAATGATCTATTATGAAAATAAATTTAAACTAAACATGAAGTTTGCTTTCTTTTTGAGGGGGGAAAAATGCCTCTATCACGGAGACGACATAAAATTTGATTACAAAACAGACTGATTGTTGGAATGTTTAATTTTTCTTCTTTACCAGCAGTTATTGTTTGCAAATAAACGAAATAAAGATCTGTGGAAATCCGTAGCATTTCTAACCACTCAGTATATTAATTTACTCTAAAATAAGGAAGCCTACATGCCAAGGAAATCCGTTCTATTTATTACCATTTAGGAAATTAACGGTAAAATACGAATTAATTAGGATCTATTATTTATATATCCAGTGGCTTAATGTTGAATATTCATTGATGATTTTTTTTTTTTTCAAATTAGGTTGCAAATGCTTTTAAAATATGTGTAAAATGTTTCCCTTTCAGTTATGAAGTAATTTTTCTTTGCAATGGCGTTTATTTTCATAAACGTAGCATAATTTTCGAACCGCTAGTTCGAGATACTGTAGCCTCATAAAGTGGTTGGCTCGGTTCGTTTGTATTTATTTGTCTTTATTACATCAGCCATTGTAAACAGAAATAATATCCATCGCTGTGTCATTCTTACAGTAACTTAAAATATCTTCTGTCGGATTAACAATGGTTTCCACCTGAATATTAAAGTTTATCCTGTTAATAAAAAGCGATAATTTCATTGGCTTACAATGTCTCCGGTATTCGCAACTCACCTATGAGCGACTTTGAAAGAAAATGATGGGCTAAACAAAGAATTTTATTCGCCATAAAAAGTAAGACGTATATTGATTTCTTAGATCGAGATGAACTAAAAAAGCTTAAATGATGAATTGATTTTAAAAGTAACGGAGTTATCCAATATTTAAATAAAAAGAAAATATTTATATTTTGAAAAATCATACTGATATTAAAGATAAATTGAGTCGAAAGATGTCAGTTCTGAAATTCCTGTAATAAAAAGGTGAAAAAAAACCCCTTTATTTTTCAATTAACAAGCCGATACTTTCTTAATATACGGTCCCGGGTTGGTTTTGTTTAGGCGGAGTTTTCAGCAAATAAAATTAAGTATATCTTGAGAACTACTGTGGATTTTGATACGCATACATAAAAAGACCTACTGAATTATTAAAATACAGACGAAACAGATAAATTTATTAACCGATTTAATTAACCACTATCTCAAGAAAACCTGTCCCTTTATGCCGTTTCCATCGACATATTTTGTAAAAATGCAATAATAAATAAAATGACAGAGGTTTTCCGTTTTTTTTTTTGACGACTGAACCTTATTATTATGGTATTCTGATTATTGGTTTTATTTTCCATATTGTTATGACTGGGGATTTTATGTATTTAGGGCAGTAGAACAGTTAAGTGTTGAAAACAATTTTCAATTAAATAAATCACAAATAAAAGTGTAGCTAACTAATATTTATAAACATGTTTTTTAATCTGCTTTCTCTCTTTTTCTTTTCACATTTCATGTTGAGCACATCTTTCAGTCTTCAGCTTTTAAGGAAAAAAAAAAAAAAAAAAGAATGTTATACTGTGAACTGTGTTATTATATTATAGTTTCTTTACAACTGTCTACACATAACTTGAGACATTCTAGAAACACGCCCTTCATTTGCACAGAATCTTCTACAGCATTTCAATAATTATTTGAATCCATAATGATATGAAAAAGGTTTTACATTTGTTCACCTTTATATTGATCTCTTGTTTTGAAATATTGTAGTTTTTTTTATACTTGCTTTGAATGTTTTTTTCGGATCTGTTTATTTAATCCTTTTTGTAAATACTTTTATTAACTATAATGTTGAAATAAATTAGTTTAGAAGCTTGAAGAGATAATTGTCATTAATTTAATAATTGTCATGAGCACCCAGATGTTTATTGGATTAAAATATGTGAGGTAAACGATATAGTAGAGCATTTGTTTATTGAGGACAATTCTTTCAATTGAATAAATCAAAAATAGAAATTTAATTAACTAATATCTAAACATATATATTTATATTTTTTTATTCACTCAAGGCTCACCTTTTTTCTGTAAATTCGGGTGTCCCATTCCCGAAGTACTCTTGGATTCTTCCTCACTTTAAATTTCTCCTCCTCTATGCCCTCTGCTGTCAGAAAACTACTTGTATCCTATGGTGGTATACGAGGGATCTCACCATGAGTAGCTGTCGCCAATCTTATCTGTTTCGTCCTTCTCATGGACCTCTAAAATCCCTACATATTAACCCATTATATGGGTGATCCACTGCTGGTCTTCGGTGTATCATTGAGGTGTAGCTTGGTCATCTAAGTGACCAAGGTTCGAGGAATCAAGTAAAAGTTGTCTACTTCTTGGGCTTGGCATTAAGAGTGGTCAACGTTCCCAGCTCATGTTCTGAATGTATTGGTTCAGTTTAGCACCAAGGTAAGCGTCGAGGTTGGGGACATCTTAAACTGGTGGCTGCCTTCCCTTGTTGGACTCGGTGGCATGACTCTTCTTACTAACACAAATGTTTCTATTGACATCAAATTCTTCGTCATGAGTACTACTAATACATTTCATGGCGCTTCACCATTAATGATTTAGAAATCTTATGTTAAGAATTTGCGAAGAAAGAATATCCCCCCGAAAAATTCATTCTACCAATTTGCTAATCGAAGCATTAAATCCTTCACAGGCCACAAGTTTTAACTCAATTCGGCACTCTACCATAACAGTCTCGCCTCATCAATCTTGTAACGTTTCCTGTGGTGTTATTTTGGATCAAAAATTAAAATCAATTCCTGAATTTAATTTATTGCAGAAATTACTTGTCAGAAAGTGTGAGTTGCTCATCTGTTAAATATTATGCGTAATGGCTGCATAATACTTGTCCAGCATATCGCTTTGACCTTTTCATCCCCATAAGCACCTAAATTTTTATGGGCTGGTTACATACCCTACAAAGTCAGCAAGTGTGTTCCAAATCCTCTTGGATGCTTTAAGTATTAACGATTCAAGCACTGTCATTCTATTTGCAGTGCACCACCATGCGCCAGATGTGCAGATACCAATCTTGTGGGTCTAACACACTTAAATGCATGAGCGTCTCTGGACATCATCCTATCAATTCAAGAAATTGCCCAAAATGGAACTCTGAAAAAGCGATTTTATTTGTTAACAAATATATATAAATAATATAAATTTCTCAGAGGCAAGGAAAATTGTTACAAACCATACACCAAAAGAAGGGTTTTCATATGCAGTTCCTGACAATTTAATGGAATCTAAAGAATCTTTGAGTACTTACTAAAATTCTTTACCCTAGAATATCATCAAAAATAACTTCTTAAACCTCCAAAAAAGTTCAGAGAAAGTTCTAGTACCAGAACAAACAAGTCTACCGGAACTGCTAAATCTTAAAAATTCATCAGTTATGACTTGCATTCGTTCAGCATCAAATACAAGTTCGAGACAAGCCCACAAATTATCAAAAAATTCAAGAAATGCAAGACCTAAAAAAAAAAAAAAAAACTCCGTTTTTTAGCTCTTACTGTTAAACAAGCATTTACAACGTTCATAGGTCATCCTTTATATAAAATTTATTTTCCCTGAAAACCAAAAATTAACAAAAGCAGCGATAGTGGTACTGTTGTTGCCAATCTTTTAGATACTGACGAAATGTCGACTTGCGAAGCGAAATTGGGCATTTGGTATCCTCTCCATCTGATGTGAGTGAAGATACATGTTCAATTTCGAATGTTCGAATAGCAAATAAAAGGTTTAAAGAAAAGCTTGCAATTAAATTCTAATCATAATGGTCTTTTTTACTTGGAAATGTTGTGGTTTCTGTCATAAGCGTGGCCATATCAAACATCTGATTCATAATAAACATCCAAATTGCATAGCATTGCCAGAAACATTTTTGAAACCAACGGACACAGCTAAAATTAAAAGATACAGTACAGTACTTAAGGATCTTATCTCTCATACATCCTGAGGAGGTGCTGCTATGCTCACATAATAGTTCAACCTCAGGTATTCCTTTGCATACCAACTTGCAAGCTGTGGCTGCGGGCGTCTCTATACACTCATCAATTACTGTGTGCAATCCATATATCATTGTTCCCATTTCTCGGAGAGAGATTGATAAGTTGAATGAGGATTTACCATTTCCCTTCATTACTTTTGATGACCACAGTCCACTTTGGGGAAAGTCTGTTAATGCTCGAGGGAGGTAGATTGAAGAATTTATCAATGGCCACTCTTTCGGTAGGTTGAATAATGGTGAGCATACATCATCTCCTCAATGGAACATAATATTTCATTCAATGGAGAACTTTGTACTCCATTTTTAGTTACTAATTTCAATTTCAGAGTAGGAAAAGATTTACTTGAAAACGATTATTCTCCCATTCTCATTGAATTCGATTGACTCTTTGTTGCAACGTCCATCTCGATATATCCGCCAAAGCTGACTAAAAGAGTTTCTCGACTAGGGCTATCATTATAAGAGACGTGGTAGACACTGAGAACATTAATGATGTCTTTGATATGATAATTCACACTCTTAATTGTTGCTACAAATGCATGCATTCCAAAATCTGGAAATAGTTATTCCAAATATTGAAACCCATTGTGGATGGAATTCAAATTGTACGGAAGCCCGGCAGCAAGAAAAATGGGCGTGGGATAAATTTAGAAGATAACCTACAACATCGAAGCTTATCGCTTTCCAGCTGGCATAAGGCATTGTGTTTTTAATTAGACAAGGCAATCAGAGAGGTTCCTAGATAAATTTTGCCTCTATAATTAATTCCTGTGTCACTGCTAAAGAAATGTAATCCAATGTTAAAGGAGCTTACAGAATTTACTCGGATTCCCATTCTTCATATCTCAAAAAGGGTGGCAGAGACATGAAGAATGATGATGTAGAAATAGTTAACATACTTGTGGATGTTTTTGCATCTATATGCTTTTTCTGCAACTATGAAAAGCCTTTCGTCTTAATAAAAAGGAATAAAAAGGATTATTTCAATACGATTTCACACAACACGGCACCTTTTGTATAATTCAGACTGCACTTTTCAGGAACTACAACGTGCCTGAATTAATATAAAACAGACAACACCTAAACCAGACAGCATCACCCAATGCTAAAATATTGATTCGCTTCGATTTAAAGATTTTAGTTCCGACATTTGTTATTTACCATATTTAAATGGGTAAAAACCACATATTAACATCTTTGCAATTTTAGAAGAAGCGGGTGTTTTACGTGATATTTGATTTTATTGACATACTTTTTTAGCTTCTACCATTTCTAGTTTTATTCCTTATACGTGGCTTATATTTACTTTCTGAATAAAATTACAGTTATGTTCAGACCTTAAACTTCGACGCAGTTTATCCTACAAAAGAAAAATACGCAATAAACCATCATCATCTACTCTCTTATTTCTTCTAGCGTTTCATGGTGACATCACACATTCTTCAGTTCTAAGAAACAAAGAATACAACACAAATATGTCCTTATATTATAGTTTATTTAATTTGTCTAAAGGCACATACGAAGAAGCATTGTAGAAAAACGCTTTTTGAAAGCACTGTATGTAAAAAATGCTTCAAAGTGGAATTTTCTACTATATTTCACTAGTCATTTGAAGCCAAAATGATTTTAAAAATAATTGCATTTGTTGACCTTTATAATGATGTCTCGAGATTTGAAATATCTGCTTTGAATGCATCTTTCTGATCTGCTTATTTAATCTTTTTTAAATACTTTTATTTTTCTTGAAATAAGCTAATTTTTTCATAAGCATCCTAATGTTGGTTCGATTAAAATTATTAACATAAAATGTTTCAAGGTGAAAAATAAATGTTATTATTTGCAAGTATTCTCTTTCTTAATTTTTTTTTTCCTATTTTACATCACTCCTCAGAGGCACATTTTAAGTTGTAACGGGCGTCACAGCACCGAAGTACCCTTGTGATCTGATCTGCCTTTCAGATTCTCCCCCCGTCAGCCCTTTGCGTTCTCTTTATTTCTTCCTTCCTTGAGTACAAGCGAGGGAGCTCTCCATGAAGATAATCCTCCATCCTCTTTTCGCCATACTATTAATTTCTGGTTTTTCATGGACAGCCGTGAACACCACTTGTTGGCCGTTCATGGTGACCCATTGAAAAGTTGGTGCACTGTGTGTGTGGCTTGGCGTTAAGGATGATCATTGGAGGTGAGTCCCAGGGCTTAGGTTCCAGCTAGGACTAAGTTAAGCGCTAAGGCTGGAGATGACCAGAGTCGGTGGCTGCTTTCCCTTGTAGGGATTCATGTTCAAAGGAATCGTCAGTCCTGAATTTCTATCGATATCGTAGGGAGAAATCAAAATGTGTTCCCTTCAATGAGCAACACATTGCATCAAATGTTGAACAGAACTTTCCATAGTTTTTTTTATTATTCATAACTATCTTATTCAAAAGAAAGATTTCATGGTATCACAATTTTCTTGTTCAAAAGGGCATTTCTAGCAGCATTGGCAAGGTGAAATAGATCTAGAAACTTAGATCAGGAGACTTTCTGGTTGAAGTAGGTTTCTTTAAACAAGCAAAACAAATTGTTAATTTGAAATCCCTATCAACAATCCTTATTCTTGTCAGTCTTTACCCAATATTGAATACATACATCTAAAGGAGTCATATCCCGTGGGGAATTATTCAACATCCGAATTGAAGAGATTACTGTAAAACTAAAAAGTCATACAGCGACCCATGTACGGCGTATTACAATACGAAAAGATTGTCATCTCCTGAATACGAAATACCTTGTATTAACTTTCAATTCAGCTACATTATCGGAGCTATTAAGGTAGGATACATACGCCTATCTCTTAGAACATATAACTGAAATTCTTTAAGGAGCTTCCAGTGCCAACGTTTCGGGCATTCAAAATTTTCTTGCCACAGGACACTGACACGTGTCCGTTGTGTATAATTCGTCCTTGATAGCACTAACTGTTCAGTTCAAGAGAAGTGTCTTAATTGTAAAGGCGGACATACTTCGTTTTCACGAAACTGCCTCTCCTGGAAACAAGAGAAATAAGTCTTATGAAAAAAGATAATCAGATTTCTTATACAAAAGCCCAAAAGCTTGTGAAATTCAAAACTTCTGTAGCTGGGAATAGTTGCACTTCTGCAGTTGAAAAAATATCCGCCACAATATAACTCAATGAGATCTAATTGATATTTCTTCTAATACTAGAGTGAATCCTTCAGATTCTAAAATATCATCTCGCCTAGTAAATTTACAGAATTCTTCCTCTTTATGTGCTATACCTGCTGGTGAATCAGTTTCCGATTCAATTGACAATCTGTCTATCAACTAGTAAAAAATCAAAAAAAGCTTAAGAAAAAGTCTCCTTTTAAAGCAAATAATGCCACCAGTGGAGAAAATTTTCAAAATTTTATATGACCTCGCCTTGTCTAGTTCCCACTTCCATTATAATATAAAATATCTCAACAAAGAGAATTGCATTAAATATCGCGGCAGTTTTTTCTGTGAAAGCTCCTTCTGTTGACTCTGCATCTCCATCTGTATGACAAAAATTTCACAATCTCGGGAATCGGATGCTAATGCCGAGATCAGCCTTCCACTGAATCAAAAGGTAACAGTTAAGAGTACAACATGTCTGAAAACTAGGAGGGTTCAACAGAAATTGTTTCCCCTCCATCATCTTCCAAACCTGAAAAGAATAAAAGAAAATACATTATTCCTACCAAATATAAGAACATGTAATAATTTTCACCCTTTTCTTATTCAGCATTGTTTCCTGTTCATAAGTATAAAAGTTGAATAGATATTTTTTTAAGTTAACTTGTTTACAATGTTTTAGTATTTTATCAATATTAATACATCTCTGTCGAGACAATTATTCTTAGCTTATCATTTGATATTGTAGACATATTTTGCACCCAAAATTTTAGATTTTGTATTTGCGATTTTACTTTATAATTTTTTCAAACCAATCAGTTTTCACAATAGATTTTTAGATTTCACTATGTTTAATTTTTATAATAAATTTAGAATTTTATCTGCCTTTATACTATATCAACAAATTTTTTAACACCTTGAACATGTTTATCTATCATATACTTTGCGCAGTAATATTAAGGAGGATTAACACACACGCACACGCACACGCACACGCACACACACACGCCTTTAGTATCTTTCATTTTGGGCAAGAAACAAGATAGTGAGGATCCATAAACTTTACTCTTTACAGTGATTCATCTTTCGTATTTATTTCACTCACCATACTAAACTTCTATAACTCATTATAAATACAATATCCGAGTATACATTTTTTTTATTAGCGCAAATAACGTTTATTGCTTTTTACACAAATTAAAGGTGAGGTTTTTTTTTTTTTTTTTAATACCACAGCTGATTCACTAGACACAAGCATTTCCTAGTCATGTTGACTGAAAGTTGTGAAATAGTTTTGTTCTTGGAAGCGTTTCAAGAAGTTTGATGCAACTTTCCAAAATCAGGTGAGTAGAAAAGCCATTTCTTTAGAAATGCGTAAGGAATTAGTATTTGTAATGCTGTTTTTGAAAAATTCAGAATTCATTTGGTTCTATAATTTGTTTATTCAGATGTCATTAAAGATTTTAAGTTTCTGATAAACATTTGTATGCACCCCATTCTACCATACTTTTTTTCCACGTGTAGGTGCAAAAAATGACCAATGAGTTTTGAGTTGAAAGCCCGTTTCATACAGGCTATATTTATTTTTATACTGCCCAGCATATTTATCACTAAAATAGTGAAAGCTTGTTTTTTGTGTGTAGTTATCGTCCACAACGGCAGTAACAGTTTTTTAATCTCTTGCACTGTATTCACCTTATGTCATCAGATATAATACAAAGAGGCAAAATAAATTTTTTATTGTTTCCATCCTTGCACTGAATCATGATAGGATAAATAGTGCATGAATCTGAGGTCCATTCATGACTTAGAATATCTTCTTGCATTATGGGAGCATAGTTTTCGCTAAAATTCATTGAGATAACATCTGTATTTGAGGAAGTTATTATCTTTACTTGTTTCTTAAAAAAAGCTTGTGATTTGGCAGTATATATATGTGGTATTATTGTTTATTTTTCTCTTAATTTATCAATAAATTCAATCATTGAACTTAGATAACTTATCATATCAGCTCACTCAGTCAAAACCCACTGACTGTTTTCAACAGGGTTTTCACCATCATAGTCTTTAAAATTCGAACCGTAAAAATTGTACAAAGTAATCTTTAATAGGTAATTGTCACAATGTCTCAGCTTACATTCTTCCTGATTTTTCACGAACAATGAATGATATCAGTTATTTGTAATCCTCTTCAATATTGAAATAAATAAAATAACATTTTTATGAATTGTGCATTCATATATTGTGTGTCCCCGATACTAGCAAAAACACACCATATAGGTCTTAAAGAACAAAATTTCGTAATGATTATTTTCAAGTAAGAGTGTTCCAGTTAAAATTTATATATAAATCATTAAGGTTATAGAAAATCAAAAAAGTTCTCTCCTATCTCTCCCATGCTCCAATTCTTCATTTCTGGAAAAATTCTAGACGATTCATCAATGTGATAAAACTTCTTTTTCTTATCATTCCTTACCAACTGCTTCTCATGTCTATAAGCTGATTCTGTTTTTTTTTTTTTTTATGGAATAATTTTTGAACTTTACAAACGGAATCAGGTAAATTGAAAGTTTTTTCCCTCCTAGATCATGTTCGTGAAGCTGGAAATGTCCGCATTTTTATCAATGCACCGCTTATTTCATTTGTGATAATTTTTCAGAAGGTCTTTATATGTTTTTCACGCTTTTTCCCCAAATCCTTTTATTTTTCTGGTAAATCAATTCCAAAACAGTTTGAATGTTTCTTTTTACATTTTCAATATTCTTTGTAGCTTTTCTTTACTTTAAGATGATATGCTGTGTTCTCTACTCAAATCAGATTATATGCACTACTCAAATCAGATTATATGCACAAGGTGCATGCATGTAATCTGATTTGAGTAGGGGAGACCTGTGTATCTAGTGCAATTATGTACCCAGGGCCTTCACTCTTAGATTGAATAATTTTTAATTTTTAGTTCTACACCATAAGTGGCAACACTAACTGATATTTTATCAGCCATTTTGAAATTTTGTAGAAGAAAGATGTGGCAAGTTATAAATGAAAAAAGTTTTTAAAGTAAGAGCCTGCAATTCGCTTCTATCGTTTCACAAAGTTGAATCAAATACTTTTCTATGAATTTCTTTAGTAAATAATTTTATTTGTAATATTAGGTAATTAAAATATTATAAAAGTCCTTTCTTCGTCTGAGGTTTTCAACAGAAGGCAGTTTGTGGGAAATTACATTATCTTCTATCGAGAACTACATAGTTCCCTTGTATTTAGGACCATGGATCGAAATACAATAGTAAAAATATTCTTTATGTTGTTATTTTTTATAGTTATTTCATAATAAATTGAATAAAGGCCTTTTGAATTAATCAAATTTTTCTAATTTTCTAATTCAATTAATTTTGAATTAATTATTTTTGTTTTTAGAGGGTTTTTTTAAAAATGGAAATGGCATATATATTGCTCAGTAACTCTCAATAGCTTGACTTATGCTATTATTATTACTGCAGATTATTTATTCGTTTAAATAAACATGAGAATATATTTTAAAAAGATAAATTTTTATATTTTAAAAAGCAAAAATATGATTTTAAATAAGATTTATTTCATATTGTAATCAAATTTTCAATCTTAATTCAACTTTTATACCAGAATTCTGAATTTATCAGCGTCCCTCTTTTATTATATATTCATAATTATATATTTAGATGGTTAGAAATCCTGCTGGAATAAAGAAGTCAAAACCTAATACAGATAAAAATTTGCCGCTCTAGAACTAGTTTTAAAAGATCAAGTTCCAGTTTGGACTGCAGCGCTACATTTTGTGAATAAACTGAAGAATGATGCATTGATTTTTGATGGAAGATTAATTCCCAATATACAGAATATAACTGTATATATTCTAATCGATATACTGTTTGGACGGTATACTCTAAAGATAAGGAGAACGCCCTCGTTCAGTATCGTATCTCTGCCTTGTTAGCGAAGTGGTCAATAACCAGGGAGATGCAGAATTCAGATAGATACTCCAAAAAAGAAAGAAACTGGAGAAAAATAAACAATTAGAATGGTTTACGTCTGGAATAGTGGAGGGAATGCCACCATTCCCGCCACTCGTTCTTCCATTTACAAGCCCCGCCACTATTAAGCTGATTTGCTACAGTAATTGGTAGGAATTGGTCTTTTCCCATTAACTATATAATTCCTGAAAAATTTAAATATTCCACAAAAAATCTAAAAATTTTTTTATGAGATTTTTATATAGATAAAGAGCATCAAATGGCATTCCACAGTTTGTATAAGTAAAGACTTTTTCAAAGATCTCACCTTCCTTACCACTGCTTAGTCAAGTCTGGCGTCTTGGTTTTTTCGAATTTACACATTTGTCTTTTATTCCCAATGATTCATTCTCCTTGGAATATTATAACTTTCAAATGCTTTCCCGATATTAAAATTTCCTTCTTAAAAACAGGACAAATAGAAAATTGCAATAAATATCATTATGATTTTGATACTGCGGTTTCTCAACATGGTCCTAATGCGTCTCGTTATCTAAAATATTGTACAAACACGGAAAACACAGGATTTGAAAAAAAAAAGTGCAAGAGACAGGGACGGCCTTAGTCGACTGCTTCCAATAGAGCCTCGGTTGTAAGGGATCTCTCGCCAGAATACACAACTATTTTACTGTGTGGTACACTTTTATGTTGATATAAGAGCACCCATATATTAAAATGTTAAAATATTTGTTTGGTTTATTAATTCCACTAAAAAGCACATTACTACCTGTTTACTATTCAACTACAGAGGTATGAAGTTTGTAAGTTACATGTGGTTTTCAGTTATTTATTAAGATCTGAAAAGAAATGAATTGAGATGAAAGCGTATAAAATATGATGTTGAAATAATGAATGGACAAATCTAAAAATGCAGCTTCTTAAAGTGAAACAGTGATTCTAAAACAGAATTGGCATTGCATCACTGTTTTGACATTCATCAGAAACGTTTGACACAAATAAAAAAACAGTGTTAAGAAGTACTAAATAGCAAATATAAAAGCAAATAGCTTTTAAAATTTAAAAATATTTCATTGCCATTTTTGATCAAAAAATTGGTAAGATGTAACAAAAGATCAAAAACAATGAGAATTAAAAGAAGGGTTTTCAGCTAAAATGTGATTCACTGTTAAATCAACACAGTGAAGTCTGTAACATTCTTTTAATTTACTTGCTTTATTTCATTTTGTAATAAGGTTTTCATTTATTTTTTTGATGTATTAGACTTTTGAGAATTTATACACGCGGTTTCTCTATGATAAAACAATTTCAATTTTCTAAGAACTTTCTTAAGAATTAATGCATCAAAAGGAAATAAATTTCTCCCTTATGTGAGCGACATTATCTGTTAGTGAAGTTGAGAATTTATTTTAAAGGTTCCGTATTATGATTAATAACAATTAATGTTTAAAAAGTAGGAAACAATTTTAAAAACATCTTTTTTAGAAATTTGGAAATCATGGAAATTTATTTTATATTCTTATGATTCGGCAAACATTAGTGAAAAGTTGAATGGTAAGCAGGTGCTATAAAAAACTGCACCTCCTAATGTCAGTCCAGTCCAGAAAACAAAATTCTAGATTGGCAAAGTTTCCCATTTTTACCCAGACGTCTGATGCAACGTTGCCAAGTTATATTATTAAACAAAAATGCTAAAAATTTTAAATCTAAAAGTGTGCCTGAAATGGGATTACATACTGGTTTAAGCAAAACAACTAGTTTTTTTACTTAATGAAACAAACAATTTATTCAAACATGACTACCAAAAACATTTATTCAACAAATTAAAAACTAAAGAAGCGTTGATTATAGATTATAAATAATTGTTAAAAAGGCTCAAAATTGATATCGTTAAATGTTTTATTTGTACGATGAAATCATTGGCATCTTTATTACTTGACTCAGGAACTTAGTTAGGAACCAAATATTTTTTTAAAAACAGACAAAGTTATCGCACGTGGCAAAGTTGCTCATTATGTAAAGAAATACAACAATTTATATAGTTTACACTATATAAAGAAATAAAAAAAAAATGACTTCTATTAGTAAGACATGGTTGACTTTTAATATCACTAAACTGTTTATTATAATGCAGTATTTGTTATTGCTAAATCATTCATGCAATACAGAAATTGGCAGTTAAAGCTGAAAATCTTGTAAATCATAACTTTGCAGCAAATTATAATAAATAGTATAGCTTTGATCCATTTAACAAGAAAATCTAATTGTTTAAAAGGAGAAGTATTGACGAACTGGTGCAAAAGGATAATAATTGTTAAGATATTACTTTGTGAGTATTGAAAATTTAGAAAGAAAAAATTCCAGATTTCAATCTTCCACTTTTTTAAGGTAGGTAAAAGTGTACTTCATTGATAATTTTAATATTGCATTCGTACTGAATGAGGGATATTTTCATTTTTACTTAACATTAAATGAAGTTCCATTGAAAAGATCTCTAAAAGGATTTCTTCCAAGTGTAAAAAATCATGCAGTCAGTAATGCTCATCATTTTCCTATGTAGTGCAACAGGGCGACCTTATTAAGAAAGCAAAATTTTTAAAGGAAGAAAAGTTTCGAATTTCTTTCATATGCCAAAAAAAAAATCCGAAACGTTTACGGAGATTGATCAATGGCCAATTTTGAAAACAAGAGGATATAATTGCAAATCTGCCTGGAGATCCATCTTCCTACCAAATATAGTAAATTCGGCGTAGGCTTAGCACTGAGATGTACATCTTAAATATTGAGGTTTCCCAGGATTTCTAGGCTAGTGCCTCTACTGCCTATGGAAGAATCCGCCAGTTGCAAAGATGTAGTTTACAACGATATTTAATAATAAGTCATATCACTGACCCGCCCGAAGGCACACACATAAATAATGCTGAATGACCGGACAGCCGTAACAGCAACACTACGGGAACTGTGGTCGAGTCCAAAGGGCTATCACCAGCCACAGTACAACCCTTCCCTAAGGAAGTACGTCTCGTCATCGATGGGAGGAGCCATACCCCCACTTTTTCGTGTACCCTCCAGGGTGGCGAGAACTAACCACCATGCCGGACGCTTTTCATTCTCATTTCTAGGTGTGCCTGGGGTTAAAATAAACAATAAGCCTACAGAGATTGCTTTCTTTGATAAAATTTCTTTATTTCATTAAGTCAAGTTAAGTTAAAGTATAATTTCCATCGAGATAATTTAATCTGCTTTTCAAACAGTGAGGTTTATTCCAAATATTTTATTCCTTTATATATATATATATATATATATATATATATATATATTGAGAAAATTAGCTATTTTCCTATCTTGAATTTTATTTGAAAAAAGTATTTTAAAAATATAAAATAATTCCGGTTCAGACGGCATTAGTTGGCCCACATCATGTTTATTCGAAAGCATGATAAATTTAGAATTCGAGTAACAAGGAAATATAATGATCATCGGAATATTTTCGATTAACATCTGACAGGAAATCAAGGGGGAAGTGCATTTATTCCAAAGAAAAACAAAACCTTTTCTTCTAAATATACAAAATAATTTTTTTTCTCTCACACGAAAATGCCTTTGAAGATTAGATATAAATCAATTATTTGAAAATTTCAAAGTGTTCGCTCGAATCGTAGCCCAAAAGCAGGGTTCTAAACCATTAGAGATAGGCATACACTTCGAATTTTAAAAAAATGCTTTAAATGACAAGAAATTACACTTTATGCGGTCTGACTCAATAAATGTACTGCTGAAGAAATTATGAAAGCTAAATTAATAGCCCAATCTTATTATCATATTTAGTAAAATATTTTGAAATAATTTAATAAAAATCCTTTTTAATTAAAATTTTATATTTATTTATAAATAAAATATAATATACATTATAAAAATTAATTTCAAGCGTTGAGAATTCTATTACAAAATACATTTGAAAGAGAAGTAATGCATACTAAATGCGTGATTTTTAAAAATAATTTTTAGATTTAAATTAAAATTGCTTTCTTATTATTTAAATGACTCTATAGAAAAAAAATTAAATTTTATGATTTCAGACTATTAAAATTGCTATAAATGAAAAAAAAAATTAATTTTCTGGATTTTATTACAGTCAATAATTTTTAAAAAAAACTCAAACTGAATATCATTCTATCATTATTAGGTCTATGGCATTTAAACGAAACAAAAAAGCAATTTACGATCCGAATATTTGAAAACTCTTCCTTTCTTTTTCACTTATTTCTTTTATAATGGACATCTAATGTTACTTTATATATATTTATAATAATATCTTAGATCTATTAAAATAAGTCGTGTTCTTGTAAACAAATATGCAAAATGACGAAAAGAACAAAACTTAACTAATTCGGTGTTCCACAATAAACTTGATTTACCGAAACATTTGAATTAAGATTAGTTTGTTTTAAAAATTCAGCAAGGAAAAACGCTGAAATTTAAACTAAAATTGGCATAGAGTGATTCATTAATAATATTAAATTATTCCAATAAATAGTACATGATAAACGAATAGATTATGAAATTAAAAAAAATAATAAAGTTACATTTACTCATAAAATATTTAACAATTATAGCTAACTTACTTAATTTCCTTTAAAAAAAAATCAGAATTCGAGAATTTTTTAATCGGATGCATTGAATAGTAGTCAAATGTGGGAGGGAATGGAACACCTTAAAAAGTTATTTATTCATGATCATTTAGATATAAAATGAGGTTATATTTAACTAATGAAAACAACTCAAAAATTTAAAATAAAAATCAGTCTGTAGTTTTGACTTTAAAATAAGCTAAATAAAATAGTCTTTCACAGACGATATTTTATTATATTAACAGGAAACTCAAGGGACGAGAGAAAATATTCGTATTGTCACGAAGTAGAATGTTAAACGTTCAAATTAGTTTTAGTCATATTTACATTAGTTCTATTTCACAACAATACTGGGGCTATTATTTTGAATCGTGTTCAAATATCGAGGATAACACCTGAGCTGGTGCCTTCTCTTCAACCCTTCCGCACCATACCAAAGTGGGCGGGGGAAATTTGACCCATACTAACTTAACGTGTACCAGCGGGGAAGTAGAAGAAAAAATAGATAATAATAGAAAATAAAAATAATTTATAGAAAATATTCCAATTTCTGAAAAAGTGCACATAGAGACAGAGTATTTGAAATTCTCTAAATTTTTAACATGTTTATAATTCTTACGCATTTAGGAAGTTCCTAATTCAACCAGGATCACTTACTAACAGAAGCGGTTAATCTCCAACCTGATTTTTAAAAAACCCGCAAAGAATAAACAAAAGTAATCTAATTGTGCAAATGCAATGAATTTTTCAAAATCCATATAATATAAATATGCAATGCATTTATCAATTATGTGCAAAAGGAAGATTTCCTTGTTACTCAGTATAATTATTTTAAATAATTAATGGGGAAATTATCTCTTTTGGTAGGATAAAAATACAGATAATTACAGAAGTAATCCAGCCATTTTGATTGCAATAGTTCTTCCAAGATCTATATTCTATGAATTGCGAAAAAAAAAAAAAATATTGTAGAAAAAAATTCTTAAATTTGTGCTATGTTTGTTATGTCTACGGAAACTTTTCTCCTTACCCAGGATAATATTTTAAAAGACGACGACAGTTTCTCTTTGATTAAAAAAATGCAAAGAATAAGCTAATGTAATCCAGTCATTTAGATTTGAATAATTTTTTAAAGATCAAATATACTACGAATTGTGGGAAAAAAGGGTGCAGAAAAGGAAATCCTTAAATTTATAGAGTGTTTACCGTGTCTACGGAAGAAGTCACTTTACACTGTATTCAGAAAATATTTTAAAAGACGAGGACAGTTTCTCTTTAATTAAAAAAAAAAATGCAAAGAATAAGCAAAAGTAATCCCCTTATTTTGATAAGAATAATTTTTTAAAGATCAAATATACTACGAATTGTGGGAAAGAAAAAGGGTGTAGAAAAAGAAATCCTTAAATTTAGAGAGTGTTTATCATTTCTACGGAAGAAGTCACTTTACTTAAAATAATATTTTAAAATACGAGGAAGTTTCTCTTTGATTAAAAAATGCAAAGAATAAGCTAAGGTAATTCAGTCATTTTGATTAGAATAGTTTCTTGAATATCAAATATACTACGGATATTTGAATTGTGGAAAAAGAGTGTAGAAAAAGAAAAATCTTAAATTTATAGAGTGTTTACCGTTTTTAGGAAAGAAATCAATTTACACTTTACTCAGAAAATATTTTATAAGACGAGAACAATTTCTCTTTAATTAAAAAAATGCAAAGAATAAGCAAAAGTAATCCAGTCACATTTTGATTAAAATTATCGCTTCAATATCAAATATGCTACGAATTGTGAAAAAAACAAACAACGGGTGTAGAAAAATAAATTCTTAAATTTATAGTGTTTACCGTGTCTACGGAAGAAGTCACTTTACACTTTACTTAGAATAATATTTTAAAAGACGAGGACAGTATCTTTTTTGATGAACACAAGAGGGTCTAAACGTCTGGTCTTGTAGTAAGAGTCAACGCCGAGAAGCATTTTTACTTGTGAGATTGCCAAGCGCTCTCATTCCATAGTTTCAGGCCAGATGCCAAAATCAGGTATTCCTAGTTCTCCACCGATGAGACTTGTTGGAGATGCGGATGTGGAACGAAGTTTTTTAATGATACCGTAAATCTTTTCCCCGGAAAAGTATCATTTTTTATAAATTGTGCGGTATTTAGGATACGCTGGAATCATTTTTCGAACGAAACTGTCTTTCAAGTTCAAGATCGAACCGAAACGTTCAGCTTACTTACCTGAGAGATTGCTAAGATTTCAAATATATTTTTCGGTTCAATTTGATAAACGTTGATGATAGAAGTTTGTGTTTTGACATGTGGAAGATGTTTTGCGTGACAAGTGCTGCAAGTGTTTGTGTTAGATTAAGAAAATTCGTGGTATAATTCAGAGTGTATTTTGAGATCAAAAGTACATATAAGGAGAAGTTCCATTTGTTTCAAAGATGGATACTTTATTAACCAGTCTTGTCTTTTATTTGTTTTCGCTGAATTTACGGCTGATATCAGGTAGGAAAAATTTGAATTTAGAATAAGTTTTAACAAAATAATTAGAATTATATTTTATTTACAGTTTTTTTGAATATTTTTGTTTATTTTGTTTAAAAAATGAGTGGTTTTGTTGTAATAAATATTTTGTGAATGAATAATTGTCTGATATTCTGTTATATTCTCATCAGTGAAGAGAGTTTCAAAATGCATTTTTTTCAACTCAAGATATAACGTAATAGAACGAATTATTTAAACTATTAATGAAATTTCTTAAATGCTTTTAGTTTTTAAATCAAAACTATGTATTAAACTATCACTCATTTTAATGCTGTCTATCATTTTGTGTAGATGAATTAATAAAATTATGTGTAAGAGCTTTATACATTCGAAATTAGGTTTTAATATTTATTCCATTATATTTAATATTTTTCCAATAAATATTTCCATTTTGTATTTTACATTCCATTTATTTCTGCGACTTAGCTTCTTTTGCATATTTTTATTCAGTTTCTAGTGTTTCAAAAGCAATGCTCTTTTTCAGATAGTAACTTCCAAATAAAATACGCAACTAATATCCGAGAATAATTAGTTTTCTAATTTTTTACATCATTTTACTATCTCAAGTAAACAGTTTAATATTATTTGTGTCTGAGAGTTTGTGATGCATTTAGGCATTATTAGCTAAAACGAATGCTCCTGAATTTAATACATTTATCTTAAATAAATTTGTCTTTTTGTAGCAAAAAATAAATACGTCATATAATTCAAATCCTATAATTCATGTTTCTAGAATATGTATACAGTGTGATACTGGAAGTCTATTATTGTAATTTTCACAAACTGAAATGCACTCTAGAATTCAGGAAAAATTCATATACTGATATTTATAGAACATCGCAAAAATAAAGATTGCTAAAACATATTAAGTTCATAACAAATGATTTTTTCAAAAAATGAGCTAAGAATTTTAAATAATATTAGATTTCAGAAATTAGAAACTTTATTTCCAATCAAAATTAGAACTATTTTTTGCATTTAACTTGCAACAAATGAGTTAAATAATATATTTGTAATATATTTCTTTAGTATAATCTAATATAACATTTAAATTCTAAAAAACTGATAACGCATTTATGTTGATATATATACTATCAAAATGCAATAGATGTACGATTTAAAATTTCCTTCGTTTTCAAATCAATAATTTTGGAAAGATTCTGATCAAATATGAATAATCAAAGAAGTTTCATCATAATTATTCATTCAGTATCCAACTAATACTCTCTTATACTGTATGATAATACACAGTAATTATTTAAGACATCCGATGAAGTTTTATATGTATTGTAAAAAATTACAAAATGTAATGGATAATTTTTTTTGTGCAAAAATCGAGTATATCTGAAATATTTCACAAAATTTTAATATCACGTAAAAAAAAGTAATTTGAATACTGAATTAATAAGGAGGATATTCATCCATAATTTTTTTGTTATCTGCATTATTATGAAAATCCTTAATAATACAGATAATTATCTTTCACGTTGTATTTAATAACTTTCCAGTCAAATTGTTACATTTTGGCAGTATGTACAGCCTAAACAGAGTATCAAACTCTAATTAAATTTTGAGTTTGCGCTGTGAAAATTTGTCTGTGAATGCTTCTAGTGATGACATACTGGCACATCTCCAGTCCCAAAGAGACTCACTTTGGTGAGAATAAAAATAAACTCTAATTTTATCCCAAATTACGAGTAGGTTCCCGGAATGTCCTGACTGCAGTTGAATACGATAAGGATACTGAAAATTGGTTATTCGTAAAATTTTTGTGATTTTTTAAAATTAAATTATTACAGATAAGCGTGCCTTTTTTTAATTTGGAATTTTTCTTTTCTTTTTCTCTTTTAGTTTCAATAACAGAAAATAAAATTTTCAATCAAAAATATAATTAGCTTACGCTATCTGAAAAAAAAAATTGAAAGAAATGAAAATATATATTAACCCCTTAACAGGTTTGCCCGTATCCCATGAGAGCATCGATTTATCTTATTTTGCCTCTTTTAAACATCAATTAAGCTGTATATAATTGCTATAATGCTATACAAAAATTACAAAGAAAAAAATAAAATCTCAATTATTTTAAATGAATTCTCAATTAAATCATAACGACAGAACATCCTCAAAATTGAAGACTTCATCTAATTTCATAGTAAAGAAAATAAATCAGTGAAGGGGTTAATACATTATATACAGTTAAAATTTTAGCAATGACGTTCAGTGCATTTCTTAAGGTTAACTTTTTTTATTTGCACGAAAATTTGCCCATTAAGTTTGCACGAAGTTAAATGTATTCTTCAATAATTTTAAAATCAGATCAAAGTGTATAGGAAAAAGAAGCAACAATAATGTTTTGCGATAAAGAAATAAGGAATAATATAAAGTAATTATTTCTTTATTTTTCGGCTAATTATTATTAGCGCTTTTTATTCATATTTAATACAAAAGTGACAACGATTTCTTTTAACCCTTTCTAGGGCCGTGGGAAGTATGCTTCCCACCAAATTTATCAATCTTTGTATGAAATTATGTAGGTTGGCATAAGTTCTGACAAATTTTTTTTAGAAAGACAGAAACTTAGATGCTTCAGTTCTTTATCTCAGACAAAATGATGTGTCTTGATTTGTTACTTAATCATTAATTAACCAAATTAATTAATTTATCAAATTAAATGTATCTAATAATCTAAATGAATCTCTTTACTTATTCTAATTTCAAGCCTAAAATATTTTAACATAATATGACTAGAAAAAAATGGCCCTTTAAAGGGTTAAATAAAATAAATAATTCTTAATAAGATAAATAATGTATTTTTAAATTATAATGAACAGTCCTGTTCTCATATTTTTGAAAAAATTTTATAAATGAAGATTGAACTGGTTTAAATCAAGTCATATTTCAACACTTTTAACAAAACTTATATCTAAATTTGCAATGCTATGATTAAGAAAGTTATTTCATTCACTTCAGGAAAGAAAATGCATTTTGTTAAAATAATCAAAATTGATATTTACTAAACGAAATTTCATTTTTTTCAAAAATTTGAATTGAAAGAAGACTTTTGCCATGCTTGATGAATAATTTCTTAATCTGCTAGATATCCCTGTTTCTGCAATGCATAATACAGCTTAATCGAAATAATAATAATATATATATTTCCATTACACTAAAAGAAATCAATCGTTTATACTTAAATGAACATATTTAATGAGATACAAACGTAAATGAATGACAGTCAAAAAGCCTCTTTAATTAGGAAATATATTAATTGCCCTATAAAAATTAAGTTTCTAAATAATTTGATGTGTCAGCTGGCTCTGAGCCAAGAAAGCACTTTCTTCAAAACACTGTCATACTCTGAAACTGAAATACAAGACTGTTAACTGGCCATATAATTTAGAATATTCGATCAGACAGAATGCAACTTCGCACTGTCATAAATAACGTCATTTCATGCCACAGTGAACTGTGCCTTTTTGATCGCTAATAATCAGATTATTTAACTGTGCTTTAACCGCATGCATTCTGAAACTGTGGATCATGACTTCAAGAGATTGACTTCATAAGTTATTCTTATTTCAGATTCTTCAGTTTTGTAAGCCCTAATAAAACAATAGAAACATAAAAATATTTCACAAAAAACTGCCCAAGAAGTTGCAAGATACAGAATTCCTGGCACGGTGCATTCCGCCTTGTTTGCATGTTTTTTGATGTAAAAAAGTGTGCAATCAGACTGAAACAATGGATTTTCGAAAATAGACATGAAAAGAGTTAGTGACAGCTAAGATGACAGTGCGTTGTTGTAAATACAGAAGGCACTCCAAATTTAGATCTAATATGATTAAATTATTATTGTTCTAAATGTGATTATAATGTATTTAAAATGTTCACTAAATAGCCCTTATTGAATAGGGTCAAATAACATATTAATGCATTTATAAAAGTACTTAATATATTCGAAAAAGATTCAGTTTTAAATAAATATGGATATTCTGTGGTATGAAACTGTATATTTCAAATGAAAATTTGCTGATTTTACAAAAACTCTTTATTTATAATCCTCAGATGTATAGAAACAGGTATATCATTATTAAGCTATAATTCGATGACTTCCATCTTTCTACGTATGAGCCGATTGCTTGGGTATGAGGGTAACTTGAGTATGGAGGTGACACTTAAATTGGCAATGATTTGATTACTTGTATAACATTCTGAGGCAACAAGGTGTGATTTTGGCGAAGGGTTTAATTAAATGGGGCCTTTATCAGTCGACAAGTTTGAAATGCTTAACTGGGGATTATATCAGGCTCGCTGATTTCTAAACAGCAAGTATACCGTTCCAATTTTGCTGGCTAAGATTTTAGAGAAACAGATATTATGAAATCTACAATAAAATCTTGTAACATTTCTTTAAAATTCTTATTTTATAAAATAGGTTCGTATTTACCAAATCATTTGAATTTCTTTGAAGAATGTAGGACATTGCCTCCGAATATATTAAAAATGTTGGTTGCATAATTTTACTGCAATTCCATGAACAAACACTGAGAAAATGGATGATTGATGATTTTAATCATAAACTGTTGTATGCAAATAACTGCCATAATATGAATGGAATAACGTAATCTTTAAGTATAGCAACCTTTCATCTGTTTCAAAAACTACTGCTATGTAGGTAACTGCTTTAAAGAGATGCAAAATCTATAACAGTCACAGAATGATCAATGAAAATTACCACAGATTCCGTACATTTATTTTTGAATAATCACATTATTTTTTGAATTAATCAATTGTTTAAAAAAATAAGTAATCGTGTAAAACCATCTGGAGAGCTTGATATTGTTTACTAGCTATTGACTAATTAAAATATTTCCTTTAATATAATTTGAAAAGCTTGCATTGCTTTCAAGACCAATCGCTTTATTTTAAAGAAAAAGATACGAGATCAGTTCTAAAAAATTCCTAATATGATAACTTGATACATATTTACTCTCTAAAATATTCTAGCCATTTTAAATCTTATATATTTAACATATTTTTTAAGTTGTAGTGTGGCCGAAGAGAGATGGCACTTCTGTACTCATTTGTGCACAAGGAAGAAGCGACGAATACGTCAGTTTACATCACGATACAAGAGCAAAAGAGACCGAACTTTTTTCATCAGTGATTTGATACTATGAGATACTAATAGAGATTTCTTTGACTCATGTCGTTTCAGGAAAGGGAATTTAGGCATCTTTAAAAGAATGCGATAAACATTAAGCGTTTTTAATCCCTTCACTCGGAACATGAGAACCTATTGATTAAAGCAGTTTTACAGAGTTCGAGTAGCATTAATTAAATAAAAAGGGTGGAATTGGATCAGGAAATAAGATACCATTTGAGAATGAAATTAATATGGGTTAAATTAAGATAAAAATTAGGAAATTAAGTAAGATTTAAATTAGATTAAGAGATATCATTACATTGTATATATATAGAGAGATATTACGAAATAAGCATGAATAATATTGAAAATTCTAGATCTTTAAGGGCTCCATTTAAATTAATAAAACTAATGACTATTTTGTCACTTATACACTTTTTTTTTTATGGAAATAATACTCTACAAACGCTTGTAAGTTAGTGCTTTATCTAAGAGGATTTGAAGGTGTGCATTCAACTTAAGAATCTGAAGGTGTTTGTGCAACTTACAAGAGTGGAATTAATTCATGAGATGTCACAGTGAAAAGTATAATTGTGCATGCTATTTTGCCTCTGACCATAAGAGATGTGATTAAAAAGCACCAAGAATTGTCCCTTGCCCTCAAGACTGATACGCAGAGTGAAGGCGCATGACAGATATTAACCTCGAACTCTCACACGCATGTGCCGGAAAGTAAACGATGGTAGCCCCAATACTTCTGTACAGAAGAGCTTCGAGCAATTGTTATAATTCATTAGTTAGTTATGGCAGCTGAATTGAAAGTTCATTCAATCTTCTTGGATTCTAAATCTCCATGAATTCTCACGTTTCGTCACCTACTGCGATCCTTATTTTTAGTACAGTCAAGTTGTCTCTTCAGTTCACACAGAGCGTTTTGACACAGATTTGGCAGACATATGTCTTATGTAGATCTTCTGCTGGAATGGTTTGGACTGAATGGTATCTAAATGTTGCAATTTCAAATAACTCAGAAATAAAGATTTGACGATTTTCACACACAGCTGAAAATATACATTGGGAGCTGCTGCGACATTTCTCGATATTCTAGATGTCATCTTTTTCAACACTTGCTTAATCATGTTGGAGATGATTTAGCAACTAACTCACAAACATTTGTGCCGCTGAGGCATCTCTCCTCATATTCTTTCTTCAATTTTTAATAAGCCATCAAGCTTTTAACAAAATTTGATATTGATTCTTTGCTCAAATTACCTTTTTATTAAAATGTGACTATAACACAATGCATTCGTTTGGTTAAAACTCCAATATGTTGCAGCAATAGTTGTGGCTGTTTAGCTTTCGACTTGTGCGTAAAAGGGCTTAAGATCAATAACTGCCAAACATCTCCACTCGATGTGTTTTAGCCTTGGGTATAGGACACTTTCCCTAGTATTTTTTTGATCACACCTCTTACCTTTACTTACGCTATTTTATGAAGTAGTAACTTTTTTTTCCCTGTACGACCAGCAGTTGATTGTAAAATTGGCAAATTGGTACTACACATTTGACATGCATCAACTAAGCATGAATTAATCCTATTGAGACTTCGAGCTGTAGTTGTAGATTATATATTTTGACCTTTTTCGATAGAGACACTTGAGCCTTTTTTCTTTATCAATGCATTAAACAGTAGATAAAACTACAAAACTACCATAGAAAATTTCTCTTCTAATTTTAACTATTACAATTCTAATTGATATTGATTTTAATGGAAATCAAAGATGAACACCGAATTCATTCTGGAATCCCATTTTTGTTTTATCATGAAAATATAAGAGATACCACTGTCGAAAGCTGTGAATAAACTTTACAATTTATCGGAGATTAAAAAATGATAAGGGAATCGTGTGGGCGATTCTAGTATGCCTGTCAGAAAATGTGTAGATTGATGAAATATTTAACACTTTAAACACTACAACACACACAAAATAAAATTAAGGTGCTTGTCTGTACCATGGGAAACAACCTATTCATCATGCATGCAAAATGCGAAAAATCACCCAATAATTATTGAGAAAATATTTGATAAAATTAGCGAAATAATATTTGTGGACGTGAAGCTTGTTTTACACGACTTCCGGAAAAAAAAAATTAAGCAGACCGGGTGAAGCATACGTGATTCAGAACAAGAACGGACTCGTTCTTGTTGCTTATTTGCAGTTGCATTCTGCTTGTAGCACAGTAAAGAGCGAAGCACCATAGTATAAAATTAGTTATTTCACAAATTTTAGTTCAATATATAATTTATACATATTCTTAAAAGAAATATAAGCAGTTACGAGAAGGAAAGAAATAGGTAACTGATACACTGTCTAATGAAATCCATGTATGAATATAAACACAAATATAACGATTCATTATCAAACAGATCAGCAGATATCGATACATCTTTAATAAAAAAAGAAACTTATTTTAAACATAAAGCCGATCAAGTTATATTTGGTTTGGTAGGCTTGGGTTAATTAGTTATTACGCATTTATATTATCAGTACGGACCATCATTGAGCTACCCCCCCCCCAAAAAAAAGCAAAAAGTTTTATGGGAAGAATATGCGATTCATGCTGCCCGACATTACTTGCGCTACTAATACATTACTTGCGCTTAAACGCCCAAATTCGTGACTTAAAATAATGTATTGTTTTCGATTTTTGTCTGCACAATCTAAGAAATTTTGACGATATCAACAATAATTGCACTTAATATTTTAATCACTGAACTTGTAAACCACCATTTTCTTTCGGACATTAGTTTATCCGCCGTTTAGATGGGCATTTTAAATAATATTCCATTCCTTTCATATCAATTGTTTTCAATACAAACTCTGGTATTACCTATTTTCTCCTTTTATTTAAGCTTAATCTAATCATTCTAAGACCCTTTGCCTAGAAGCATTAGAATTTCTTCAGATTATGAGGGAGGAATCATTAATCAGTTGTCGAAACTCAATATATTTCTAGCAACCATATTTCTGCTTACTCACTATTAAGTATAATATCGTTTACAGAATTTACGTTTTTATTGAAGATGATACTAAGCTTACTTACAAAAAAAGATTTTCAGCCTCTTTTTATAAAAACTCTTAACTCTGTCAATGTTGCCTGTTGACAACATTTCGTACCATCAAATAAATATTAAATCCATTCTTCGACGACGACATCCATCACTGTCGTGAGGTTGAAAGCTTTATTTTCTATAAAGGACATAAAATAAAGTCACTCTGAAGCTTGCTGACTATATTTCGTATTATTTATCAATAAATCTCAAATTCGTCGACGAAATTTTTTACCGTTTGGAGATTTATCTTGTCTCAGAACTGGCCTTTAATAAAAATTTTAAATCCCACAGTGTTTTGATATTTTAAATATTATATTACAATGGTTATTTTTACAAAAACAATATTTTGCTTAAACGTTTATATATGTTAAAGCCAAATCTTAGAAGTATTAGAAATAATAGAATATCCAAAAGATATGTTGGAGATAATCCATGCGAGAAATATGAAAGATTTAAAATTAGTGTACGATAGCAAGCAGTTGATAGAAAGGAATAAAAATGAATCTGGTTTCCAGGTTTCAGGACGCATCACTTTCAGGCAAGGTTTGCGAGATTTAGAAATTGATTCAGTATTAATATGGATGTTTAAGCAATTTTTTTTAACCAATCTTAGTAAAAAATGTAAATTTTAAACTCTTAATAGTTTTACTTTTTTATTATCTAATTTTATCTACTTTTTATTATATAATTAGACGATACCTCACTTTCAGGAACCTACTGTCTTATTGACTTAATTAAGAATTCAAAAAATATTTTATATGCTTATGGGCATTGTGTAATTTTTATGTCTAACCACCGAGACTTTGAAAGATTTAATTTCAGCTTAAAGTTACGAAAAGATAATTCGATTCTTGTATGATGGACGGGTTCGACGATTAAAGGGTTAAAATAATCGTATTGGGAATTATTTGAATTTGTAAGATTTTCTTATCTCTTTAATAAAGAAAAAAACGTGTTTTCAAAAGCGCATTTTTATCAGTGAAAAATGTAGATAATTTAGCTAGACTTCTTTTAGGAAGTCTACCTACTGTAATGGTTCTCATGACATGACTTCAGGAAAATTCCTGCAAGACTTTTTTGATCATAGTCTCAAGAATCCAAATCAGCCGTCGTTCAAAAGTTTTTACTATATATATATATATATATATATATATATATATATATATACATTGGTCGCCTTTGGTGACCAGTTAGTTCGCTAAGAATATTGGTTGTTTAATTTTAGTTGACTCTCTTATATATGACATGTTCATGATACATTCTATAAAGTATTTTTAAGCATCGAATTTCAAATTATTATAGATCTTAATGTCGTAGTATTTTCAGAGCGTTACATTTATTTTGTTTATTGCTTACTTGAACTTTTCTAATAGAATCAAACATCATGACATCATAAAAAAGACCTATCCAGATAATCTAACTGCACATTGTCTTTCGAGGTATAGTAGTTTCACTTTCTAATTCCGTTTGTAAAGAGCACAGATAATAAAAAAAATCTTTCTTTTTAAGATTGCAGCATTGGAAAAAAAATTAATAATTTAATAAATAATAAATATTTAATGCAACAATGAAAATAAAACACAATTTGAATTTAATTTCAGGAATGGAAAGAACCGTTGAAATTTGTGTAAAAAGTATTCTTAAAATTTGTCGAAAAAATTTAATGGAAAAAAAGAACGACATTCTAAATTAATGTAATGAAACTATTTTTTTTTTGAAATTTTGAATAGCGTTAAAATTAAGGCGTTGCAATAATATTTTCGGAAGTTGTTGCGGATAAACATATTCCACTTTACTTTTAATTAATTAAAATTTTAAAAATCATTCCTAGATTCACGTTTCCACCCTCTAAACCACATTTGTGCCAAATTTGGCAACTCTAGGCCAAAAAGGCTGATTTGTGGAATATTAATAAAAAATTTTCGCCTTTATTATTAGCATATTATAAACATTATGAGTAGAAACGCTTTCCTCATGTTATCTGGTGATTAAGATAACTAGTATAATTTTCATAATATTTGAAACAGTGTGTGATATGTTTAGAGTGGGTGAAAGTTCGAAGAGAGATCATCCAACTGAAAGGAGGTGGGGGTAAGATGAAATTTCATTTCACTCTAATTTAACTATCTAAGATGGGAAAAATTATCCAAATTAGGCGAATTAGACTTCAATATGAACATATTTGTGCAATTTTTTTTTTATATCTATCACCATTTAGAAGTTAAGAATCGATAAAATTATCCAAATTAGGGGAATTAGACTTCAATATGAACATATTTTTGCAATTTTTTTTATATCTATCACCATTTAGAAGTTAAGAATCGATAAAATTATCCAAATTAGGGGAATTAGACTTCAATAGGAACATATTTGTGCAATTTTTTTTATATCTATCACCATTTAGAAGTTAAGAATCGATACTTTTATTCATGGATAAAAACATTGGATATATATATTTATAACAAATATAGAAGTTATCTAGTGATTGATGACCTTAAGGTAAGCTCGGTTTTGATACTGGAGGATGCGAATTCGGAACTCGATTCCACAGCAGACTTTGATAAATACAAGTAATATATTTGTATTCTGTAAAACAATTACAGAAATTCTTTTCATTTTAATTATTTTCTACTACTTAGTCTTTTATTTATAATTCGCTAGTCAATATACCCAGCATTACACGGAGTGAACATATTTTCATTCAGAAGTAAAATAAATAAATAAAATAAAATTTTTTAGTAGACAAAATCGCCTTATTGTTTTAAATCCGACTTTTTATTAAAATGAAAATACTAATTACAACAGACAGTTAAATTCTGGTATTTTCTTTAAATATTAAAGACTGTACTAAATGATTTTTAAAAATTGCCGCAATCTGATTTTTTTCATAAATTATGAATGATTTTTAAAGCCCAATACGTATAGTTTACGTATAGTAACGTATAGTAATTTAGTTTAATTATATTAACGTTCCGCTGGAAAATAATTTTATCCCGGTTAGATGACAAACACTACAACTGAGCTGGTACTACCTCTCCCAAGTTCTGCAACATACCAAGGGCGGACATTTGGTCCACGGCGTAGATTTCATGTGTACCAGACTCGCATTTATGAAGGAACTCAATAGAGATCTGGTTTCGAAAATTGAACCCTTCGATCCCGATGACAAAAACTTATCACTAGGCCCCAACGGTACAGCCAAACACAGGGAATAGCAACTAGGAGGCAAATAAAAGGGTTTAGAATATCTATTATTTTAATCCGATGAGAAGGGCAGCAGAAAGGTGTTTTCTTTAAGTATGGAGAAATAATTTTTAAATTAAAAAAATTAAATATTTAATAAATTATTGCGAATGCTTCACTTAAACATTCCTTATATTTACTGTACTTGTGTGTAAAATTTGAAGATAATCTATTTTATAATTTGATTTTTAATGGGAACAAAATATTTTTTTTTTACTTTCATTTATAAAGATTACTATATTATCCTATATATTATAGAAATTTCTTATACCGTTTTAACTAAACGGTCGCTAACTGAATATTAGTCACTGCAACGATACAGGAGGCAAAAGAGTATCACTAGAAACTATCCAACAGCGATGAATGCACTTCATTCTGAAGTTCCTTTGTCAGAGTTTTAAAACTCGGACCTATGTACTGGATTTTAACTTTGACAAGTTCCCCATATCACGATCAATTATTTTTTTCAGATAATTTAATATCCATTTGCATAATAGTAGATGCTTTCAGATATGGGGATATGTCTTTTAGGCATGAAATAACAGAAGAGAGCGCAAAAATACTACATAGCAAATAAAACATATATTGGGAAGAATAAGGAAACAGCGAGACTGCCCTTCCCACGAGTGTCTTGTATATTGCCACAACTGACAAGTTCCGAGTCGAGTTCCATCAAGAATTGAGTAAATGTTTTGGATTTTCTAAATTCGATTGTATCAAAATTGTAATATAGATCTAGGTCAAAGCCAGGACCAATTTGCAAACTGGTCCTTAATTCTGGCTTATTTCATTTTTGAATAAGAGAGAGAATAGAGAAGTCTAAAGGCAGGCAATCTTTGAAAGATTTGTTCCATAACAGACAAATATAAAAATCTAATAATGATACCATGAGTCAGGTTTTATTCAGACTTCCTGCAAATAGAATTTTCTCACAGTTTATTGGATTTTTTTTGTAAAGAATGCATGCCAAATTTCGTTTGTCTAGATGCTCCCTTTTTGAGTTATCGAGCACGCAGAGGCATATAATTCTAAAAAAGTTAGGTTTTTGAACTCGGGGATACCTAAATAATTAACCAAAATCTCAAGCTATACGTTTTAACGATTACAATACTTTCTGGTTACCTACGTTGCATACAAGAAAAAAAAAACAAGATACATTATATTTATGTAAGAGCAAAACAAAAGCCTTTAAAAATAAGTAAAACTCGTTAATAACATAAATTACTTTTTTTATTGATCATTAATTCAGTGGAATGTGTGTAGAGGAGGTGGAGGTCAAATTCATCAAAAAGAGGATCGGAATTCCGTAATTCAGTGGAATGTGTGTATGGGAGGTGGAGGTCAAATTTATCAAAAAGAGGATCGGAATTCCGTAATTCAGTGGAATGTGTGTATGAGAATTGGAGGTCAAATTCATCAAAAAGAGGATCGGAATTCAATTATTCAGTGGAATGTGTGTATGGGTGGTGGAGGTCAAATTCATCAAAAAGAGGATCGGAATAAGTCGGGTATGCATGTTAGATGTTGATAGTTACTACATTTATCTTTATTTTAAAAATAACAAAAATAATTCATTCAAGTATAACAAAAAATTCAGTTTAATCTTAGATATTGTTAAAAATTCTGAAAAAAGTAGTAAGTATTGATTTGAACAACCGAAATCATTAATAGTTTTTTGAGAAAATTGCCAAAGCAAATTAGTAATTTTTCGTTGAAAATTCGATTGAGAAAGCAATTATATTTGAATTGCTTCTAGAAATTTACTGGATTCAAATCATTCTATTTAATCACTTTGATCTTCTTCGAAACTCTGATGCTTTGAAAACAATAATGATTCATTTCCAAATTCCTATGATTAGCAAATGAATTATTATTATTATTTATTTTGATAAACAATGATTCATCTCCAATTCCTTAATCCTTCAAATATTTGCATGAAATAATTATATATAAATCTGTTTGATCTTTTAATTTATTAGTTAATAAATACATAAATTTATAAAAACAAAATAAACTAGCGTTTAATTCTTTTTTGAAGACACATTTCAAATTTAAAGTGCATGATTATTTCAAAATATGGAAATTTACATTTATGCAATGTAATTGCTATTAATTTGAATAGAACTACACGTAATTATCTTTAACACGTCATCTATATAATTACTGCAAAACATATATGCGCCAGTAATTTTTGTGCATAAATACTTCAAATTATTCTTTTCAGTAATTCTGGTAATATGCATAATGGCATTGCACAGCGAGGTGAGTTTAGACAGGAATCATATTCTCAGCTACTGGTGGAACACAACTTAGAAGCTTCACAGGACTAGTTGTTTGACAGAACCTGCTAACTTGTTTCTTTAAGGCTTGTAAAGACGTTGGTTTAAACCGGGCACATTGCCAGTATTGTTATCGGTCAACTATTTTAGTCTCAACCTGATATCTTAATAGTGAACTACACATTCATCCTGATAAGAGTAATTAGTTATTTCGGTACAAGAAAATGTTAACATTCAGGTATTAATCAACTAACTCTTTGTCTTGACTTTTGTTTTACATTTTTAAAAAAAAATTCTCTTTTATGTGCTCGCTTTTATATTAGGTCTGTATGTGGTCCGGATGTAAATTTCGTTTCTTTAATTTTACGTTTTGAAATCCGAAATTTCGGAAATTACTGGATGTGTATTACTTATTATTTATGTCATAATATTGTTATAAGATATAACTATAACTGAGACTGACGGCTGAAAATAAAAAAAAATATAGAACAGCCTGTTAATGAACTAAATATTATAGCAGTATTGATAGACTAGATGATATGAGACGGTGGTATGTAATTTAAACCAGCAAAATAAAGATATGTATGAAAAGTTAGGTCAGAAACCTATATGTAATTTATTGAAATGATAGACTGCTTATCAAAACTGTCCACATTTTATATAAAACATTCTCATCCTTCTAGTAGTTTCACATCATTCATTCGGTATACGATTCAACTATTGTACGATATGTTCTACTCGAATAATTGAAGTGTTAAGCGAAAAGTTATTATCTACATCAATATGTTTTACAGATAATACTGAATTTGCAGTTGTTAGGAAAGAACATTTTAATGTAAATATTCCATATATTTTTCCTACCCATCTAAATAAAGAAGCTGATTTTGTCAATTATTTTACATTGTTTCAAAATATTTGTCTATGCGTGTGCTTTAAATAAGTTGAAGTAATGCCAGATTTGCACTTCCTGAAAACTAATATATATATATATATATATATATATATATATATATATATATATACACAAGGCGTCCACTCTAATCCTGGTCCATTTGCTAGTTTCTAAAGTCTCAAAATATATCCAATGCGGTTTTGAAATGAAACGAAAATATAACTAAACTATTCCGATGGAGAAGCTGAAACCTTATTGATAGGTTGCCGCTGAACTGAATTTGTAACCGAAAACTATGCTTTTTACATATTTGTTCTTGATGAAGCAATGAGGCTAATCGCCCCAACTGACGATTGAAGTTTTCAGTTAAAACTATCCATGCTCATGGAATATAATTTCCTATTAAATCTCCGAAGCTGACGATCTTTCTAATTGACTTTTTTTCTTTTTCTTTTAAGGTATCATTTCTCACGATTTGCCGCTACAGGCACCAATATATTTAATTACCTTTGAATAATGTCTTATTGCATAGCATATTGTTACGAAATTTCCGGGGTTCGTTTGGATAGTGGGAGTTATATGGTGTGGAGAACACTCAATCAGCAGGTGGCAGTAGAAAATGAAATAACGACGTTTATTTACACGAAGACACACAGGACAACACAAAGACGACAACTATATACAGCACACAATTATCTCCAGCCGAGACGTGCAGACAACATACTCTAATGCCGACCGTACAGCTTAATTCAACACTCACTTGACTCAGTCGCTGCTCCTCTAATCTCTGGAAGGCCAGTTCTTTCTGTCGATTCCGACTACTCTCCGATCTCCACTGGTCCACGACCCGACTCACCACTGCTCGGCAGCTGCGGGTGCTTCCTTTTATAGGTCTCAGGAGGCGGGGCTAGAAGCCTCCCAACCAATCAGGAACGTGCGAGGCGTATCTCCGTTCCTACTAGACGATGTTTCGATGTTCGATGTTTCGGGTATAATTTATTTTGGCGCCAAAGTCGCCAAATGGTCGCTAAGTTTGTCGCCAAGCTCTGGGATCTCCAATGGAACTCACTATGTTGGGAAGCCGCATCAAGGATTCGTAACAATATATTTACCATCACTTGCGCAGACAATTTTTTTTTATAATTGTATGGACATTCGCTCTCATGTGATTGTATAACTAATTCGCTTCTTTCCATCCTTTAAATACAAATTGTCCACTCTAATCTTGATTCATTTTCTAATTTCTCATCTGTTAGAGGTAGGCATTCATTTACTGTTCGAAAAGTGCTTTAAATTGAAGTAAAGCAAAATATTTTATGTTTCGGTCAATAACATTGTTGCTAAAAAAATTTTGTACAGTTGAAAAGTTTACATTCAGAATTTTTATGCACTCCTCCCATTCCTATTAATCATATTTAGTAAAACATTCTCAACATGCTACCATTCATAAAAAATGTCAAACACTTCTACGATTCTATCTTCATTGTCTATTGACAGAGAATCTCTCACTTTCAAATTTCACCTCTAGTTACGCAGTGAAAGGTCTCACTGTGTCGCGAAAACTGATTAGCTGATGGGTATACATCGCTTTTATTATTACATCCTTTCACTAATCAAATTCCGGAAACAGGGGAAGCCTTATATGGAAGTGAGAGTTGCCTTACGCAAATTGTTTAAAACAGTGAGGCTTTTAACGCTATGGATGTGAAATGGACGTGTTAAATTCTTAGTTTTTTTAAAAATCTAATTGTACGATAATCAGAGAGAAACAGTTAACTGATATTTTCAAGGACAGAGCAGCTTTGCTATATAGGTCACGCTATGATGGTCCAACTTTGTAATGAAAAGTCTCATTCTATTATAGATAACAAATGATGTATACGAGAGGATTTTCGTGATTAAAAAGAGGAGGAAAAAAAAAAGACTTTTTTTTCATGGAGATCTGGGTAAAAAGTGGTTAAAAGTGGTAAAAAGTTAAAATAAATAATCAAAATAAAAGTTAAAAAATAGTTTCTAAGAGTAATTGTAATAAAACAAAATGTCAGTGTAGTGTTTGGGGGTCATTCAAATCGTTATTACTCTGTTGCAGCATCCAAGTATAGAGATAATAATTTAGTTTAGCATGAGTTATCATGTACGAAATACTTATGAGGACAGCCTATAGTGGACAACCTGGATGGAGAATGAAAGGGACTATAGGAGTAAGCGTGTTAGGAGCTAGTTTATAGGAGCAAGCATGGATTTGAGACCAGCCCTAAGAACACGAATGAGTCCTAAAAGAAATAATTTTGATGTAAAATAAAAGGATTTCTTATAGTTTCAAAGAAAATTAATTTTTTTATTATTTTAGTTAGTTTTAAAAGATATATGTAATCTTGTATGCCACTCGATGCTTAATAATTATCATATATTGAATAGCCTTTCTGTATAGATTTAAACTGAAAATTTCAATAAAAATTGATATGAAAGTCGAGAATCGATCAGTTATTCGAATGTCTGCATTATAGAATGGAGCTTAAATAACTCATTCTGAGCTCTTTTTGAACGATTGCCAAAAGATCCACAGATGTGCGTGCCAAAACAGTCCACTGTAACTCACAGCTAGGCCACACAAAGTACCCGATATCTAATAGAAATCAGAAAAAGATTTATATCTCCTAAATGAATCAATATTCGACATAAGACTGTGCTTCTGCAAATTTGCTTTGACAAACAATCTCAACTGATGGGTTGTGAACATCTTTTTTAAGCGTATGATAACTGCCTGCCGATATGTAAAATATGCAGTTGGGGATTTTATGACAAAAACATTTCGACGTGCATGGCACAACTTTCCAGCGCAAGCGGAAATTTCTGTATTTCAACTATCTGCAGTCAATTTAACTTTTGGGCTAGGTAGGTCATTTTGGACTTATGAATAGAGTAAAAATTCACAAAGCGGCAGAACGCAGTGAGCGTGGAAAATTCTTTCAATGAAAATGCTAATTAATGAGATATTTGTGACAATTGTTACAATAAATGTTAATAATAACATCTTTGATTATTTATGCCCCTACTTCATGCCCAAAAGCATTAAAAATATACTGATATTCAACGCACTCAATTGTGAGGTTTAATATAAACTATTGTGAACAATCAAAATGTATCTTTATTTTTTATAAGAAAGTATCAGAACCTATTTTTAGACTTCTATTCAGAATTTACGGGGGGAAAGGGGTTGGAAAGCGTAGGTACTCGCCAATGAATAGTTTCTTTAAATATAACTAGATTTAACAAACGCCAAATCCTGCTTAATTCATTCACATGAAAAAAATCATAATACGATAAATGGTAAAATTATAGATTAATGAAAGATAAATTGGATTTTTTAAAGTATGTATTTGAAACCTTGAGAAGCACATAGTATTGCTTGTTGCTGAATGGAACTGTCATTAAACGCGGAAGAATTTCTCTCAATCCTCGATGAGATTAATTAGATATTAATTCTAATTTGGTAAGATGCATAAGCAAATTCTGAGGAAAAGCAACAAGTTGAATTCATATTTCAGAATTCACACTATTTGTAAACATATTTCAGTAAGTTTCGGTTTTAAAAACTCGGTAAAACGAAACAATGTTTCGTTCTTGAAGAGAATTTTCCAATAACACTGGGGAACAAAGTTTTTGTTGACATGCATCTGGTACTTTTTAAGTTTGTTTTACAAAATTGGGTTATGAATCCAAAAATACCTCAATTTTTTTTCTATCTCATCTACATTGTACAAGATACAGTACACAAGTATATGATTAATGGAAAATTGGAACACTGTATATCAAACTTATTTTTACTGGTAACTACTGATGCCTTTATTATGCAAAAATAACAGCAATTTATATCGGTCACTTGTAAGAGTTCTCAAGATCATTTTCCACCACTTCCCACAATTCATATTCAGCAACTATTTCCTTTAATTCGGTTACAACAATTGCATGTAGAAAAGAGAAAGAAACCTGTCGTCATATAGGATTATAAAACAAACTGCTGTTTCGGAATCAGTATACTTGTTACAATCCAAATCAGTAGAAAAATTGAACAAAAAATTAAAATAATTAAATTAAGAAATGCTAACTTTTTAGTGTTCTAAAAGCTGCAATTTTTATCTTATTTAAAAAAAAACTTATTTTTTATTTAAACTTATTTTATCATTTTTTTTAGAAATTCCTAACATTATTTTAGAGTCTATGTAATAACATACTGCTCCGGCCTTTATTTATGGAGTTTGAAATCATATGTTTCTTGGAATAAAAAGAATGGAAATCAAAAAGACAAGAGCACCATTGCATTAATTAAAGAATGTTTACAAATATGTACAAGAGTACAAATTCATTTCAAGAAAGCAAGCATAATAGCGTTACACAAATCTATCCTCTCCCGATGTGGAGGGAGCAGTAGAAATTATCAAGAATAGAAAATAAAATTATCATTCTAACTTTAAAAATATATATAAAAAAGTAATCATACGAATATATTGACAAAAATGTTTCGTAAATTGATCTAAATGAATCTATTATTGACTAAATTTATTTATTAAGATTTTTTTTTTGTAGCAAAACAGCTTACTTGTGGATTTCCTGGTACCCCAGCATATGGATATGTCAAACCAGACAGAGCTGCGTATTTTGAAGGAGAAGTCGTTTCATATTCCTGTAGAGTAGGTTACATCCTTCTGGGATCACCTATCAGTAGGTGTACCGATGACGGATCTTGGTCAGAAGATGTGCCTATATGTGGTTTGTATAAATATTTTGTAAACGTATATTATTTTGCATTTTAATATGTCAAGTAGAAAAAAATAACTAGGATGCTTAAAAAGTTTCTTCTCATTTTATAATTATTATTTTTTTTAAGAAAAAGTATTATAAAAAACTCATTCCATACCATTATATTCATACTGCATTATAATATGCCTATGTCCATATAATTAACCTTATGCATTTATGCGTGCATTACCAGTTCAAGAAGTCTAAAGCATGCCTAAAGTGTTGAGTTTCAAACAGGATTCACATAAAGTTGATTTTTTCAGGGAATAAAGGTAATTTTACTATTCCAATTTTTTGAACAGTTGGTTGTTGGTGATATGACACTATAAAGTTACCATTCTGAAATTTTCCTGATTAGAAAAACCACTGAACCACTGAACTTCGATAATGTCATTTCGTAGCTCAGCGATCTTTAGTTCACTATCAAATTGATGTGTAAAATATACTTGCCATGCATTTTTTCTGTCCCTTCGTACTAATATAAAATAAAAAATAAAAAGAGCCATCTAATAAATTGTTGCATTTCGTGAAAAAGACTATACAATTGAGAAAAGTTGATTTTTCGTTGAATGTTGATTTAAGTAAACTGGAACCTTCTCTATAAAGAAAATGGTCGGAACTGGAGGTGTAAATAAGGGGGGGGGAGGTATCTTTTTGCAAATAAATGTTATACTCGACGTAAAAGAATGAATAGGAAGAATGGGTTGTTTTCATTACAATAGAGCATGAAAATATTTGTTTCGTGAAGTAGTTGTTTTTTAAACAACAAATTGAATGCTGTGGGATGGAAGGAATTTTCAAGTTCATACACGCATATCGATAATCTCTGAATAAAGAATTCTCAATAAATACACGCTACAATTATCACAATATGTGAATTCTGGATATATAAGTTTAATGAACTTATTTCAATTTAATATACTTTAAATGAAAATTTTATATCAATATTGAATACCATGCAAGTTAAAAATCCTAATAAGTGCATTTTTCATGATAAATAACCTCTTAAAAATATACTACTACGTACAGAAAAGCAAAAATAGGTTTAATAGGTGCACAAGGCTTGTAAAAATATTGTGAGATTGCGATATTGCCATAAAAATAATATAGAACTATAATTGCAATGCAGAGAATTTTATATATGTATACTGAAAGTTAACAAAAAGACTTGCTTTGGGGAAAAAGTAAAGGAAAAAATACCCAATCTTAAATTATTGGAGCGTTTTTTAAATATATTGTCAAAAGTCACTTAGTGAGCTCTCCTCTTTTTCAATCCTGTGTACGTGACATATTTCTGTAAATGATGAAATGATTTTCATTTTATGAGACTAAAACTGAAAAATCAACTTTTTAAAGGTACAAATCACTCCAGTTTCTTTAAGTAAAAAAGGTAAAAAAACCTTTCCAATATAGTTTTTCAGATATTTCAAAAAATCGAAATTTTGCTTAAAAGTTTGGTGTTACATGATAAGCAAAAACAGTTATGCTTAAATTTTTCTATATTCCTCTTCCCTCTAATGGAGTTTCTATGTTCCCGCTGTAAACAGTCTGAGATTTCTGCCCCTTTCTTTCTGATATATTTCCACAGTAAGGCGCGTTTTGTGTTGAGCTTCGTCGTAAAGAAGAATTGACATACATTTTGGAAAAGTTCTCTTTTAACCTAAATTGATACAAGATAATTTGATATAAATCTACAATCTTGATGTTAAAATTATATACTAAATTTCATCCATTTGTCTTGCTGTCTTTCTCTTCTTTTGTATTACAATTTTCATACAAATGGAGAGAAAGCGGATTTTATCAAAAGGTTTATGTGGACCTAAAACTCCGCTGTTAAAATCGAACGCCAAATTTCATCAATCAAGCTCGTTACATTTTTGAATTACAAATTTCGTTCATCTAGTTTTCTCCCTTTATGACTTAGGGAATCCACAAATAGTCATAATATTTCAAATGATGTTTTCCGACTCAGAAAGGAAGAAAACGGGGAGATTTATAAAAATCTCGTGGTCGAATTTCTTAACATTATAATCCTTTCTCTTTAATGCTCCGTGTACGAGTATGAAAAAAAAAAACACACTAATAATACTTAAGGATTTGAAATTGGATTTGAATCGGATTTGAGAAGTTTTATTATGGTAATAAAAGTGGTATAAAAAGCTTACTGAATCATTTAAAAGTCTTACTGAATATATAAAAAACACATTTTTATCTGGCCAATTTTTACGAACAACATTTGTTTCTATGAATTAAAGTTTAAGAAGAATCATATTAAATCTTTTTTTATCCTTGTTAGATGACAGTATGACAACGTTAGGTGTTGCATTTTCAACGCCGACAGTCCCAGGTAATCCAGCCGAGCTCGCCATTGACCGAGACAAAAATACCTGCGCATATCTGAAACCAAAGAAGCCCCGATGGTGGAGAATAGATCTAGGAGAGGAGCATAAAGTATTGTCTGTTGCTGTAACAATGATTTCTCCAGGTAAGACTGTCTTCACTTTTTATTTTTGTCCTATTAATCCCGATGTATGCATATCCGCTGACAACAAAAATTGTATGAACTCTAGTAAATTTGTTCTTCTTTTTTCGATCCGTTCCGATATTTTCATTCTTTGAATTATCGCAATTTTAGTTGATTTTTGAAATTCAGAATATCTCTAACTTTGAATTATTTTGTTAGTTTTAGTCAAAAAGCAATTTTATTTTGAATCTTTTATAAGTAGGGTGGATTAATTAGATACAGAATTGTTGTATTAAGAAGGAATTGCTTTTTGCTTTAGTAAATACACAAAAGGATTCAAAATTCAGGGCACAAATTGTTGTTAAGAAAAGTAGGAAATAAATAAAAACAAATTAAATTGAAATAGGAAATACCAGTCGAATAAGATACAGGTTCACCAAGGCCGCTGTTGGATTTCAGCAACGATCATTAAAAGTTCCTACTGTGCAGAGAGTATGATACAGTTTCGAATACCGAGAAACATGCCTATCGTATATGGTAAAGCTGACTGTAACAGAAGGTATAGAGGCTTAATTGTATAAGAAATACAGGGTTTTGTTAAGAATATTCCCCAATTCGCAAACCTTAATTGCTCATTAGCTCGGAATGACAAGAACTTTTAATAATTATTGTGAAATTGATGCGTGCGAGTACTTTCCGAGAGTAAAGTGTCGCGAAAGAAAATATTTTACGAAAGAAATATTATTGGCTCACCTCTGCAACATTCTGCATTCTCATGTAGGTGTCACTTTCAGTGATAGAATTTTATGGGATTTCAGCTTATTTCTGTCTTTCTACCTCCACTAACATTTTGTACACCGAATTTCGAATCACTTGCAAGTTTCGTCTTATTTTTTTTTATACCCTGGCAGTTTTGCAATGTTATTAAAATTATCAATGATGAAAAATAACGGGCCATTTTTTTACTGTCAGTTATAATTACAAATGTTCTAAAATGTAAGGCAGTTACGAGGAGAATTTTTTTGACTGCGATTAGTGCAATCGCTTACAAATTACACAGGCATAAGCAAATATTTTTCACTTATGAACATAGGCATTATTATAAGACGTTCATACAAGAGAACCAGTGACTTCACTGTGGAGGTTTAACAGCTCAGACGTTTTTAGTTGCTAATGAATTATATATATTTCACTTATGACACAAATATTTTTACACAATTATATTTATCACAAATATTTTTCACTTATGAACATAGGCATTATTATAGGACGTTTATGCAAGAGAACTAGTGATTTCACTGTAGAGTTTCAACAGTTCCGACGTTTTTAGTTGTTAATGCCTTTTCTTTCGTTAAATTACTTCTAATGATTACATAATAAAGTGCTTTATTTCTTGCTAGTTAAAGTTTTGAAAGGCTGAAAAAAAATTCTTGTATTTTTCAAGTTTAACGGTGTTCCTAAATCAACAACCATGGTTTGCATTTTAGGTTTCGGTACAATGTATTTGTTGTGTTTCGTGTAAGAGGGCGAGCCATTTTAAAATATTTTTTTACCTCTTTAGCTTCGACCAATAGTTTTAATGTATGTTAAAATAAAGTATAATTTTTAATTCAAACCTGTGTTTTTTAATGACTTGAAAAAACGTATTATAGACATATTTGCATCAATATTATTTACAATTATGCATTAAAAACAAATGGCAGAACTAAAGAACCGATCCCCCAGTCGCAATAATTGGTCCAATTTTGCCAGTTTTTATTTTTGCCTCTATTTATTGCGCCCATTTTTGCCGAGAGAAATACAGCAAAATGAAACTTTGGCAGAATCCTAAGTTTCAACACCTGGAACGATTTCGATGCTTTAAAAACTTAATTACCCAATCAGAATATTTTTTTTGAGCATATATAGTTTAAAAGTGTACTTTTCTTTCTTGTACAAAATATAGTTAATCAAAGTCGGTTGTCATAATTGAATTGACTATTAATATAATGGATAAATAGTTGTTCGCGAAGAGCGACTAATTTAATATAGTAAATATCTCAAAATATAATGGATAAATTATTGATCATGATCATTTTATGCATGCATTAAATGTATTCCATTTTTCAGATAAGTACGTGAAGTTTACGGTGTTTGTTATAAAAACGCTAGGGACCAGTGCTTCTTACAAAAGATGCGCATCCTTCACTGGAAAATTTGGTACGTTTTTGTACATTATTAAAGTTTTGAATTGAGATACTTTCTTTTATTTAAATTAAGGTGAACTTGTTAAATTATGTTTTTTTGTGTGTATTTTGAATTTTTCAAAATTTTAGGCACTCAAACTGTTGTTTTATCTTGCGCCGAGGGAAAGGGCATTGAAGGTCAGAAAGTCCATATAGAAGACCATCTCCAGGAAGAAGGGATATTCGAAATTTGTGAGGTCGAAGTTCAAGTTGAGAAAGGTTAGTTTAAATAGAACAAAATTATTCAACATTTCTTGTTGAAAATTTCAATATCCCTGACATTTACTACTATAAAATTCGTATAATGTGAAACTACTGTCAGAAAAGTTTTTACTATCCTGCCCTCAATTAACCTTATTTTCCACTAACTGGATCTGAGAGGATATTATTTTCTTTTCAAAATACGGCCCGTTTTTTGCCTACCTCAAAAGGTTCAGTCTGTCGGAGAGTGATCAGTGCAGTTGTGGTGAGATTGGCCTTGCTCTTCATTATGCTACGCAATGCATCTTGCCCTCTTTTGGCATGTGTAAAAACAATCACCAAGCCATGAACAAGAATGGATGAAAAGAGTCACCATCATCTTCCTCTCTAGTCAAAAAATCCATTGGATGATTAAATTTATCAGTGACAATAGAAATCATTTCTTGCCTCTCTAGCTCTCAAAATCAAGTGTCATGTTCACAAAGATTAAGGGGAGGGAAAAAAAGCACCACAGTTTCTTCACATACATTTGCATTCATAAATATCAATCAAAGTTTTTCTTTGTTACCATTAAAAAAATTATTTTCCATTTGATTTTGTAATTGTATCCTCATCTACTATGTCATGATAACAAGTGAACACAGAATTCTTGTGTTTTTTTATATACATTTCATCCTTCTAAGTATTATTAGTCCAAATAATTTGAAAATCTTTGTAAATGGTTTCATTCCACTATTATTTCACATATGTTTGTAAATTCTGTACATAGTTATATTTGTTTTTTTTCCTGCTGTACATTTTTTGGTATTTAATAAAATTCCTGCAACATGGCCATCAAACCGTTCAGTGATCAGAATGGTTACAGATACGGGGGTATGAGAAGGCGTTCTGTTCTATATTGCAAAACTATTAAAATTTTGAAATGACTATTTTCCCTGAAACAAGTTTCTATAAAAAATTTTCTTTTTTATTTTAGAGCCATTTAGAGCAAAAAAGCTTTTTTTAAAGTGGATATCCATCCCGCATTATATCGCACCACTTTTTAAAAAATACACAAACGGGGATATTAAGCTTCATTTAAGATCATTTCGAAAATATGGCGATTTTACTGATAATAAAAATTCTAGTGCTGGAAAATGGGAAATGCCTCTGACTTTATCTGCTGGAAAATAGAATTAAAATGCACCTCTGACTGCATTCGATATATTTTTCGTTCCATAAAAAAGATGAATTTCTTCCTAATTAGTTATCTAATTGGATAGTAGGCTTGAAACAATAAGAGTGTAGTTATGAATCGCATTCAAGTTAATGCGTTAGGATAAGAGGTATAGTGAAGATAATAGTCTTAGCATCATTAGAAACTTAGATATGTTTCCTTCATTTTGATATATATTTGTGTTGCTCATTTATCTTGTTATTTTCACTGTATAGGTATATGATAATCAGCTTTCACTGTACTGTAAAAAGACATAAGATTCTTCTTCTTTCTTTTTAGACACTGGATACGATTGTGGTAGGCCCAGCCGAAGTCTCTACTCTGTCACCTACGAGCCCAAAAATGATATGGTGGAATATGGATGCATCAGAGGGTATGAGATCAAAGGCAATGACTTTAGATACTGTTTAAGTACTGGTCAATGGTCAGGTGATCCGCCCATCTGCGAGCGTAAGTTTTTTGAAGGCAAGGTGTTTGAAAAAGCTATAGTTTATTAAAATGACAAAATATAAAGCTTTCAAAATCTTATGTAATTGATTATTATTAAAATGAAAATATGTTATTGATTATTTTTAAAATGAGTAACAGCATGATTGATCAATTAATACTTCAAACAGCAGATTAGTTTCATTCATGAAAGTTCAAGTTGGAATTTTAGTGTCATTTTATATAAACATCGTTAAGAAACGTTTAGTATATCATAAAAAAAGATATATCTACAAAATAATTTGTTTTTCGAAATAAGTATCATGAAATTTTTGATTAACATAGAAGAACAAATTTTTTAAATAAAAATGAACAGCTAAAAACATAACCAAAATGTATTTTGAACTTTCTTGAATTTAACTATAAACGCCAGATATTGATTGTCATGAATTAGAAGTACAACTAAGCAAGGTTATGTTTGTATAAATAATTCTGTTCAGTTCTTTTGGAAGATTTACTTTCCTTTGTAGTAAATTTAGTATAATTTTTTTAAAGTGCATTTTTATTTTAAATAACTCATAAAACTAAACGATTATTTTTTACAATTATAATTATTTTTAAAATTTTATAATTATTTATAATTAATTTTAGACCTTTATTTGAAAAAAAAAAATTCCTTTCTGCTGTTCCGAAACTTAATTCATTGACTTCAATTTCTTTCTAGAAGTATTTTGAAAGTATTATTTCGTTTTGATAATTTTTGTAGATTATTTCATTTATGTAAAAAAAATAATTAGCCTTAAAAGGAAAAATTTTAGAACTGATGGTAAGAATACATATAACAAGAAATTGTTATTTTTCAGCAAACAATTATGTTACTTTCAATTCAATTGGCATTAACCTAATTAAAATTTTTTTAGCAATTCTCTGTGATGATCTGGATGACCTTGAGCATGGTACCATCAAGATCACTCATGAGAATGATGGGCCACCATTGGAAGGAGCTGTTGCAATTTACAAATGCGATGAACGTTATAAACTTGAGGGACCGTTCACACGAAATTGCTTGAAAGATGGATCATGGAGTGGTAAAGAACCAGAATGCAAAGGTACAAACCAGTAATAAAATCTGATCTACAATATTCAAAATTTTCCATTACTGGAGCCAAGTGACAGAATGGCTACGCACTTTCAATCAATTAATAAACTTATTGTAAATATTCATATTTTTATTATTAATTTAATTATTAGCATCAGTTTGTTTTAACTGACTATTTCTTATACATGTGAAAATATTCCCATTTTTAAAAAAATTCTCTTAGAAGAAAAAAAATGGCTAAAAGTATGATTTTTTCCATACTTTTATTTAACTAGACATTTTCATGTCTGCAGAAATGAAATTTTATAATCAATATTTCACTCATTTTATGACTTGCTACAGCTTTAGAATTTCATACACTTTGTTATACGATAACAATACTTTAACATTTTCGAAACGTAATTATTCATTAATCAATCAATTTAATTAAATTTTTATATGGCATGGTATCTGGTAGGACATTTGAAAAATAATTTCATGATTCTATAATTTCATAATAATGAATTATAAATCTAAGTCGAGAAAGTAGAAAAACAAATAAAAATAATTAAAAGATTATGTTTTTACAATAAGAAATTATTTTATGAAATTTATCTGGAATAATTAGAATGCTTTTGCTATAAAAATATTTTTTATATTATCGAACTTTGGTGATGAGATCATCAAGATTTTGATAATAACTAGTAAAATTTCAAAGTTATAACTACACAATACGACATACTTCGTGTTAATCTTCATAGTAGAGTGAAGAGAATGGAATGATGCATTTTGGAATCACGGATACACTTTTACAGTTTTGGTGTCAAGATCACAAACGAAAATTAAATTTATCTTTTGTTTTCTATTTCAGTGTTTGTGCATATACGCATAAACAGACCAACTACGGAATAGTTTACATGTAGATTACCTGCTTTTAAAATTGGACATAGATTTGCACTTTGAGTGCAAAACTTGGGTACTATGATATGCTTCTCTAGTTTTTTGCATTTTTGAGTTACCATATTTATGTAAACAAGAAAAAGGAGATTGATATATTGTCAATTCTTGATAGATTGATTCTAAAATTTGTCGCGGATTTAATTGTATAAATAAGATTTGGCTGGTTTTGTTTTAAGACATTATATTTTATACACAAGCAAATGTGTGGATAAGCAGATAGAATTTTAATGCAAAGAAAGAAAGTTTGTCAAAATTTACTTTGATTAACTGGTGGGGACACACACACACACACACACACACACACACACACACACACACACACACACACACACACACACACACACACACACACACACACACACACACACACACACACACACACACACACACACACACACACACACACACACACACACACACACACACACACACACACACACACACACACACACACACACACACACACACACACACACACACACACACACACACACACACACACACACACACACACACACACTTCCTGCAAACTCGGGGAGGTTTGAAGGGTTGAGTTTTATTGAAATCTCGAGATCGAATATTATGACGGTTTCAATATTTTCTTTACAATACATAAAATTAAGTACTTACGCTTTTCTAGTATGGCATGATTGTGAATTTTTACAGCCGTCCGGTTTCTCTGAAATTTAAGAAAAAGTAATCGTTTTCGCCTCTCTACAACTTTGAGGTGCCCTATTTTACAACATAAACAAATAATCAATTACTACTGAGTTTCGAGGCATTTTTCTTTCTTGTTGTAGAAAGAAAAAAAAAATTCGTTCATAGTAAATGAATGCATATTTTGTCTGTTTTCAGGTACGGAATACCTCCCCGCATTTGCGCGTGTGCCAGTCGGGTTTTATTTATCCAAAATAGGGGCGGGGATGAAAGAATGGGAAAAAATTGTATTTCTTATGAAGCAATATTAAGAAAAATATATACAAGTTTAAATTTGAAACAAAATCGTACATTAAAAAAAGAAACGGAAAATCTACTTATAAAAAAGAAAAATTACAAGAAAAACTTACTCAACAAAGTACTCCAGGAAAGTGCTCTCATCGCCTATTGACCCTCTGAAGAGAAAAATTGTTCTAAAGGGAAAGGCACGGGAGTCTGAAAAAAGAGTATATTAAAATTAGTTACCATAATTTTCTAATATAATTTTTTTACGAATTTCTATAGTTTCTCGATTTTTCTTAAATTAATGAAGACAATATTTAAAAAAAAAACTTTAAGTAATAAAGTAATCATTTTCCCGGTCCTAGAATATAGAAAAATACTTGATAATTTATCGAATTTTATTCAATACATTTTTATTTCATAGAGTAGAGCTGAAAAGAAAAAAAAATGCGTATGTTTTAAATGTCCTTTCATAAAACTAAGTTATTACAACATCCTTTTATGATTTACGAATTTCTAAATTATTTTGGAAGTAAAAAGTTCTAATTTTTTATTATTTTAGAAGATTGATGGTAATTATTTTTAATGTTTCTGCAGCCATCCGGTGCCCAGTTCCAGATGGCAAAGATCAAGGAGGAGTTTATAGGCTAGTCAACAAAACGAATAGTATGGGGAGTATGGCAATGTTAAGATGTAAAGGTGGCAAGAGAGAAGGAGACAATCCATACATCATATGTACTGAAGATGGCGAATGGACAAAGCCAGAAGCTTACTGTATTTTACGTAAGCTCGTCACTTTATCATATAAAGAGCATAGGATGTAAAGCAATGAAATTGTTTCATGTCTTAATAACATGATTCAGACGTTGAATTCTATAAAATTAAAGCAGTAATATTTAAAGATTTTACACACATATGTTGCTTTTCTTTAATGTAGAATTTTGAACTGATTTTTTGCTCACTTTTTGATATGCTAAATTTTGAAATTATGTGCACTTGTATGTCAGCGATGGTAGTATATTATTTTGATATTTTCTGCAATTATCGATTATAATTAATCAATTAATTTCGCTCTCATCAGTGTCATCACGTCATATTAAAGCCGAAAAAAACTTCTACCCTGATTTCAAAATATTTATAATTATGTTATAATAGTTATTTATTATTATATATTTATAATATTTATTACAATGCCTTGTAAAAATGTATTCTTAAAATCTTTTTTTATTAAATTTATTCTTATAATTATTCAGTATGAAAGCTTTTAATCATGAAATTTTATGGTTCTTCACGGACCTTTTTAATTTTATGGTCATTGAATTTTATTAAGAAGGTTAATTCGTTGAAAATACGAATTTTTTTTCAGTCAGTTTGGGAACCCTCGATAAATATAGAGAAATATTTTAGGTACTTTCCAGGTTTTCTTGAAACTAAAAGAAATTCTGTAATGAAATTACAGAAAGGAAATGTACAAGGAAAGGCCTGTACATTTTTTAATATCTGCACTAAACGCTTACTAATATTTTTTTTTTGAATCTACTGATTATGGTTAAGAGATCTTGTTGAATAAGATGGAATGTGGAGAAAAACCGACAGTTGTTTTTGCATTTACATTGAAGACAAACCTTAATGGCGTAGATGTTTTTTATGCTTTGTATACTACATGATGTGGAATGTAATAGTTTGTGGGGGTAACAGCTATGCTACACGAGCAATTGCTTTTGTATTATGGTCATGTTACTTGGCTGCGAACCACAAGGTCCCACGTTCTATCCTCGCCCATACCAATCCGCTACAAGTTCATATTGTCCATAGCATCATTTTAAATCTCTTCTATATGGCCTAAAAGTTCATACTCACTCACACATTCCTTATACAAAGTCTCCATAATATTATTATTTTTTAATTTCTTCTAAATATCATTCAGTTGTTCGACTACATTCTCTTTGGAATATCCTAATAATGACTACATTTTCCTTTACGGGTAATATAACTATAAATCGTCCCATCTGATCTCTTTCACAGATTCTAAAAAATCTTCGTCACAGTAAATTTCCTCTCAACTTTTAGTAATTTCTTTAGAATCATCTGGAAGGGATTTTGGTTCAAAGAATTTCTTTAGTGTTGCATTTAAGATTGACTCACTTATAAAACAACAATTGACTTGTTTTTTTTTAACTGAGGAAGAGTACTTGTAACTAAATAGTCAAACTTTTTATTTTGTGATATTATTTTTCAATTCCACAAATAATGCTGTTCGGTTTTAAAATTTCAAAAAGTAGTTAACTTTCCATCAATATATCAATGTAATCCGGCATATGGACATTAGAATCTGCTAGCTCAATCGAAGAAGGAATATTTAAATCCGATATATTTAATTTCGATACAGGTAGTACTGAGAATTGCACATTGCACGAAAAAGTGTATTCATGGTTTGAAGCACATATTTGCTGCATACTTTGCGGATTATGTTACTCCATTTCCGTCTATTATTCCTTGATTATAGACTTCAGTTTAATTCTTGACTTCCTTTCTGCATTTTTCCCATGATTCAAATTGTTGACACGTTACCTAATACACCTCTTAATTTAACACTGCATCCGTCACTAGCCTTAACGTATACCACAAATGTATTTCAATGAAACGCATTTATTCCCAAACGTCAAAACAGAAACTTCGGCCTGATCTTTGATTGGTCTCTCTCCCCTTCCCTTCCCTTTCCCCCACACCGAGAACTTTAGCTACAGTGCGAAGGTCATTTGTCTCATGAAGCAGCGAATGATGTAATTCCTTGCAACTGTACATCTGAATTTAGACATGAAAACACTAGAATGGAATCTGCGGCTATTAATGTCAAGATATTATTGTTAACAATTTTTTTCTGCATTCTGAGGACATATTTTGAAATATAATAGAATTATAAAGAGAATGAGAATTTTGATACAGAATATAAGGCCAAATATTTCCTTTTTTACTATAACTAAGATTGTTTTTGCCTAGTTGACACTGCATTAATTTTATATATTATGTTAGAATTAGAAACGCGCGTAATTTTTTTAATACTGCACATCATTTCTCTAAAAATTTCATAACAGACTCAAATGTTGAGATTTCTACAGTTTTCAATGAAAGTTCGAACTGTTTTCTTGATTCTTAATCATTTTTTTGAATAATATTTATTGAAATTATGTCAGACAGATCAATCTGTTCATATTTCAAAATCTTTAATGCTCGCAATTTTTTTTTATTAATACAGGTTATTAAAGCTCACAATTCTTTTGATTATTCACCATGAATTTTGTTATAATTTTTTATTTCAAGGACATGAGAATCTATCAGTTTATGTTTATTTTCATGATGACATTCTAATGCTTTAAATAGAGAATCGAATTTATCATTTGGCGATTTGAAGAGTTTTGCTTCTCCTTTTTGAAATTACTCGTGGCTAGTGTAGCTTCTGTGGTGAAGCTTATAAGCCAGATAACAGCTACGAGACATGAGTAATTACTTTTGTCTTGTGTTACTTGGCTACGAACCCAAACATTGCGAGTTCAGTCCTCGCTATAACCAAATCGTTACATTTCTGAGAATCATTCAGTTCAACATTATAAGTTATCAAATTAATAAATTGTTTTTGAAAAGCGCAAATTCTGTTACTACGTCAGAAAACTCGGGTAATGAAATTTGATACTCACAGAAACTAGATTTACCGATGTCATTCAAATGAATGCTTATATTATCAATGTTTTTCAAAGTATACATTTACATTAACAATTTGACATTGGCTACTCCAAGGTAAATGTCTCTAACCTGCTTCAAGTTCCTCTTATTGGTCCTTTCCCATCATCCAGTTTTTCTTTATTAGCTGGGTTGGAATTTTTTTATCGTTAAATTTTTCCAACATTTCACCTGTGATTCTTTCGGCCAATGTTCCGTCACATTAAGTGGAAGTATATTTTTTGGATGAAATGCAAATATTTTGTAATCGCTTTTTTTTATAATTTATCCTTTCGCTTGCATCAGGATACTGTTCCCAATTCGCTGTTTTACAAAATTCTTTTACAGATTCCGCTACAGAGCGGTTTTGCTATTTGACGTAACACATAACATGTATTTAATATCAAGAAAAGACACACACACTTGATTTAAAAGTAAATCTTAACACATTATAGAAAAGGATAGTCAAAACCATTTGTTCCATGGTTCTTTCTGTCTGATGAGAATTTTTTCGTCTTTAAGCCCTTGCCTGATGATTTTGACCGTGAACGGGTTTCTTCTACCAGAGTTTCCTCCTTTATAGATTTCATGTTGTGTACCTACAAAATGGATATAATGTTGCTCTATAATACTTCAAATAAATGTGTCTAAAACTGTGGCTTCCTATCTGACTAATGATAATGGCTCTGTTTTTAAAGATAATTGCCTACATTAAGTTGATATATTGCCCTTAACTCTTACTCTTTTCAGTAATTAATTGATAATATAGTTTTAATTATTTGATAATAATTTGGCAATTTATTTTCATGAGACTATTCTAAATAATTAGAGTCTCTCTGATAATTTATTATACATTAATAATATTAATGATGATTTTGATGAATGGATATCTTTTAGCTGCAAGAGCTGCTTATGAAAGTCAAGAGTCGCCAAGAATAGAAAATCAAGGAGGTAAGAAAAAATTACTGCTTTCATAAATAATCTTTAATTTAATAAGCTATTATTTTTATGAACTATTTTGTTGAGGAAACAGAAACAGTATACTCTTATATATAGTTATATTCTTTCCTCATAAAGATTTTGCTGTTATTGAATGTTGTAGAAAACATGTGTGTAAACAAGATTAATGATAAAACTGACCGCACTTTCAATCTAAACCACTCGTAATTATCAGTATTAATCGGCGGGATTAAGGTGATCATCTTTTAAGACCAAGAATACATATTTAAAGAACACATACAAATCTGAATTTTATTTTTTAAACACTGGCCATCACCGGACATATCAGTTTCTTGTATTTAGGGGTTTGTGCTTTGATTGATATTCACAGATTCTTTACAAATTCGATATCCATGAATGACTTAAGAAATAAAAATATACTCTCGAAAAGAACCCAGTGGCAGTGGTTCTTTTCGAGAGTATATTTTTTATTTTTTATCATGGGGATATTACAGAGGTTTCATCATAAAAAATGAATATATTTTTAGACAGACACGAGTTTCTTTCCTTAACCAAATCTGTACTGTTTTAAAATATATGTTTTAACTGTGCATTATTTACTGTACTACTATTAATTATTACTACTATTAATTTTTCGCAGTTATTATATTTGGAATGGTTGTTGCTGCTATCATGATCGTCGTTGTATTAGTTGCCATATATCTCTATGGACAAAGAAGGTAACAAAGTTTGCGAAGCATACATTTCAAAGATGAATATTCGCAAGTTACAGTGAAAGTATGGTTTAAAAACTGCTCTTTTGTTTTGTTAAACAGAAATTCAAATAAACCAGAACTTCCAAGTCGTTCAATTGAACCTCCTGTGCCACCCCCAAGACCACCTCCAAGGATTAATAAAGGTGCTGCATTTAAATCTGCTTTCATGGGGCTCATCAATCGAGATAATTCTGGCAATCAAGACGAACCCAAAGTTGCATGGAAAACCCAAAGCCTTCCAACAAACCATGCTAATGCCTCTGATGAGGCAGGTAAATATAGTCCTAAAAAAGCATTGTCATACGGAGACACATTAGACAAAGATGAGCCAGCTGTCATTCAAGTAGAAGTATTGGCTCATGATGATTCTGGAAAGAAGGTAGGACGTTTCCCACCAGTTCCTGAACAAAATGAAGATACCAGTCTTGAAAATGTAGTTCTCGACTTAGAAGACAAGAGTAATAAAGGTATATACATTGTTTATTTTGAATAATTTAGATATTAAGATTTAATTGAAAGTGCCACTGTTGAAAATACCATCAGTGTGTGGGAAATATTTAGAATAAAATACAGATATATTGAATTCATGCTACTATACATGGTTACCAAAGAATTCAAGATTAGATATGCATAATTTAAAATGAATGACATATGATAATTGAATAAAGGATAAGTAATATCTAAACATAATGATTACTTTTAATTGATCTTATTATATAATTATGATATAATTAACATTTTACGGATTTCGAGTTCACCAGTAAAACTTTTTCTTCAAAATGCCTACTTTTCAAAGTAAAATTGAATCAGTTGCAATCCATTCTACAACAAATTGTTATGATATAATAATTTTTGCAATGTACAGCTTTAAATGCTTTATATAACCTTAGACTAACACTACCGCATCTCAAAATTTGTTCCTAACTATGTTTAATCGCTGTTATAGATGTGACATTTTAATACTATAAAAAGAAACAGGAAAAGGATATCAGAAAGATATATATACAAAAAAAATTCTTATAAAATAATTAGTAGATGGTAAGAACTAGTATTAATAATTTCAGCTTAAAATATTTAAATTCAGCAAATTGATCCATTTCGGGAATAGAATTCCAACGTAATATGTGAGGCATGGCGATTGATTGCACGTGGCTTCTGAAAATTCTTTGCATTTTTCTTTTCTTTTCTTTTTTTGAAATGTAAATAACGGGAATTTCCCAACCAGAAATCATGCAACCCCGTCAAAAGAACGGCTAGATCACTAGTCGTGCTAAAGCAGCAAAGAAAGGAGTTTTGCTCTTTCTAGCTTGAATTACTAATTCAAGCAATTCTGTTGAGAGTAAATTTATAATTGCAATAAAAATAACGAATTTTTTAAATGGCTAAGGACTTTTCAGTTTTTGTTTTTAACAATACTTTTTGGGAAGCAAATACGAGGTTGTCAGTATATATCAATTACATTAACTTTTGTACCATGAAATATATATAAAGAAACATCATTTGTACTTTTTTTTCTTTTAACATTCTAAAAAATTGAATCATACGACGTATTGTATTTGTAAATACTCATAACGCATATCTCTGCGTTAAACAATTTAATTTTAATGTAATTTTTTTTTCATTTTAGATTCAACTCCAAAAGAACCAAGAAGTGCTGCAAGTGATTATGCAGCAGTTGATTATGAAAAGAAACGTCAATCGCGTCTTCTCAAAGAACAAGATTCTTTGGATTCCTCTTCAACAGCAGGGGCCAGTCCACTTCCTCCGGATGAACCGGATAAGAAAGAATCCCGCTCTCCAACTCCTCCGAAGCATGCTTCCATAAACGAATCTGAAGAAGAGGAGGAAGAGGAGGAGGAGGAGGAAGAAGAAGAAGAAAGTGAAACGTCCAGTGTCCAAGCCAAGGAAGATATTGAACAACAACGCAAAGCTAAGGAGGAAGAAGAAAGAAAGGCGAAGGAAGAAGAAGAGAGGAAAGCAAAGGAAGAAGAGGAAAGGAAAGCCAAGGAGGAAGAAGAAAGGAAGGCCAAAGAAGAGGAAGAGAAGAGAGCTAAAGAAGAAGAAGAAAAGAAAAAAGCCGAAGCTCCTCCAGGCCGTCGGAGGAGGATAAGGGATGAACCACCACCGCCACCAGTAGAGGATAAACCAGTTTTGCGCCGATTCCGACGATAGTTAAGTCTGTGATGAAATGGTATACAATAAGAACCATTGAAGTTATTTATTTAATAAGGAAATCGAATGAATAGTGTACAGGGTGTTTAGAAAAGCAACAAATGTGGAGGGCTTTTCTATTTTGTTATGACGAACTAATGTCTCCGGACATTTAATTCCAGAATCTTATAAATTGAAACAAATTAAAGGGTGTCCTAGAATTAACGCAAAATTTGAATTTGCCACCATTCATGCAGTAAAGTGTTGGCAATCCTATTAAAAAAACCAATTGACAGCTGATAGTTTAGGGTTAGTAAAAATGGATCGTTACACGATAGAACAACGTGAGATTTGAATTAAATAATTAAAACAAATAAATAATTTAATAATAAACAAAATTTTTTCCCTTTAAATTGTTAAATTTTTATTGAATCGTAAAGTACACAGGATAGAGTTATATATAGAATAACACAAAAGGCAAATGGCTTTCACGGCTTCAATGGCACATGCGCACTCTTTTGTCGAAATTTTCCATGATAATTTTGCTTAAATGTGGTTGAATTTCGTTGATGCAGCGTTGAATTTCCTCCTTCAATGCACGCATACATATGGTCTTGTTGGTATAGATCTTTAATTTCAAGTAACCTCATAAAAAGAAATCCAATGGTGTTAAATGACACGATGTAGTTGGCCAATTTCGAACTGTGGCCTCCAAACTCATTATTTTTGAAATATTGTTCGACAATGATAACACGTTGTTCGAACGTGTAATGCTCCATTTTCACCAATCCTAAACTATCAGCCGTCAAATGGTTTTTTAAATAGGGTTGCCAACACTTTAATGTACGAATGGTGCCAAATTCAAATCTTCCGTTAATTTCGGGACACCTTTAATTACGTTACAATTACTATCTTTTACATTTTTAATGACTACAGGGGAAAAAAAATCACAAAATACACACAGATACGCTTTAATTATCAAGAATTTTTTTCTGAGATATTTTTTGCAAGTTCTCTTTAGAAGAAATGTGTATTTTGATTAACACTTACTTGAACTTAATGTAAAATAAAACACAGTCCATGATATCATATTACTACATCTTTATGATTAATTTTCTACAGCTTGAAGAAATTGCATTTATTCAAAAAATAAGTTTATCGTGGTCTACATATCTAAAATAAATATATGAGAAAAAAATTATGTTGAAAAAAAATTGTTAAGAATTTATCTATGAAGTTTTTCTTCTTCTAGGACTTTCAATTTTTTTTCTTGATAGATCAAATGAGGATTAATAGTTTAAGTATAATTTTTTTATTACATTTGTCATAAGATCCGGAAAGTGATATACAATAAGAGCCTTTTTTCTTAATCTATTTGAGATCTTATAATATTTAATGAGGTAAAAAATTTTCTCTATATAATAAAAGTTTTTTTGAAACACTCTGTATATTTCAAGTTGATCCTTAAATGATAGTATTCATTTAAGAGTCATTGACGAAAGATTAATGCAATGACATTCCTTTCTTGAATCTTGAGATCTTGCAAGAAGAAAGTGCGTTCAGTAATGATAGTTGCCATCCTAAGGAAATATTTTGGGTTTAAGTTCGCATCAAAATTCCTTGAATTTCTTAAATTAAAAAAAAAATCCTGCTTTTTTTATTAGAAATATTGACAAATTAAATGATGCACAACATGAAAACATTTTTATATGCATTCGCACTGCCTGGTTTTTTTTATTATCAGTATTGTGTTCTAAGTTATTTTTTATGAAAAGTTAATTCAGTAAATATAACTCTTTGTTGTGAGATAATTTTTTTGCAACCTTCAAAATAAGTTTTGCTCTCTGAGACTATTGTTTTTCATATAATTGTACTATTGATTTAATTCTAAGATATAAACTTAGTATACTATAGTTGTCAAGAATTGTCTTATTAAACAAATGATTGACAAAAATAGAACAGAGCATCACATATATTCCCAATCAGTAAAATCCTACGTTTAATTTGTTTTATGTATTTGTTATTTGCTTTTGTTTTAGACTGTTTTGTATTGATGACAAATCAGACATAAAATATTGTGTCAAGAATTTTGTGTTATTTATAATTTAAAAGTATTCATTTATTTTCTGGGTAATACAGAATATGCAATAATTTATTCCTTAATTTTTTTTCAATAAAATGACAATAACAGAAATGTTAAATGTAAAAGGGGACTTACTAAATATTTCATCTTAAAATTTGCTACACGTGCTCTCTAAGTTTTAGCAAAAAAACATTTTGCAAAAAAGAAAGAAAGAAAAAGAAATACAGGTTTTCTAGATTAAACTAATAGTTTATACAGAGCCATGAAATTTGATAAATTCATTTTCATCTATCAAAGTTTAAATTATAGATATCAATTAAGGAAAAAAAGCAAACAAGATGTCCTGACTAAAATAAAAAGTAAGGATTTATATAGATGGAGTCATTCACAATTAGAAATGAAAGTTTTACGCATGATGGGGTATTTCTCCGAGTATTTTTGAATAATTATTTGACTTGTTTCATGAGTACACAATCCCACTTTTATAGCCAATTTTACACACACATTTTAATATGACAGAGTGGCAAATTTTCCATACTCGTGTATTCTTTATGACAATTGACTGTTTTAATATTTTTTGAACTTATCTGTTGATCTATTAACATAATTAAATTTTCTTTCTGTACGAGGCGCCATCTAATAGTGAATTTCAAAAAAAAAGTATGTAAAGACCTCATAATATTTTTTAATAAAGGACCACAAATCAAAGAATAAGAAGTAGAAATAAAAATAAATTCTACTTTTCAGAACCCTAGAAATATTTTTAAGAACCAATTTAAAAAATTTATTCCATCAAAATATTTCACAAGCGGCTTACTGCAGTCACTCTGTCAACTGCAGTAAGCCGCTTTTCGCAACAATCACACGTTTCGGAAAGCGTTGACAAGAAATTTTAAAATTGAATGGTCCTGAAGAACTTGATGTGTAATCATGAATGTGAAGCTTCAAATGGCATCTTCTCTGACAAGTCAAAATTTTTATATATCTGTACTTTAGAAAATAATTATTATCATGTCGGTGGTTTTATTGTTTCGCTCAGATTTGTAAAGTTTTTTCGACCTCTTTTGAGTTACTTTGTCTCAGCATCTATATGCAATGAAAAAAATTTCGACTTATAATTTAACAAGCAAACAGCTTTTAAAAACACACTTTTATTATTGCTCTAAAAAATTGATTTTTTAGTTATTTTCTTCTTTTTATTATTTCATTTTTAAGCAATAATTAAAATATTACGGAATTTTTATAACAGTATGATCCGAAACTACCAGACAGCGTCACTTCCATGCAAATAAAATTTAACATTAAAATAGTGTATATCACTGAGAAAACACAAATATGATTTTTTCCTCAAAATTTAAGCATATTGAGTAGAGTGCAAAAATCAATTATAAAATTCTTTTTTATAAAAATGAAACCAATCAAATAACGTAAAACTGTGAAACAAGGTTACTAAAATCACAGAAAATGATAATTTTTTTTTAAAAAATTTGATTAATATTATCTATAGTATTCATTAAAATCCTCTCTACATTTTGAGTATTTAAAATCTGAAATATTCATTCAACCGGTTTCAAATTCCGTACTTTAACGCAACATTCATTTAAAAGCCAATCATGATGACTGAATGGAATAATTAGGTCTTTCTTAGAACTTGAAACCGCGGAGGAAAGCTTTTTGACTAATAATTGAAAATATCATTGAAACGCATGTTTTAAAATTTTCGAAATTTTTTGAAATTACATTTCTTTAAAAGATTTGCTTTTCTACAGTGAATATCAGTAAATTAAATTAAATCCATTCTTAATTTAATCCATTTAATTACATTCACTATATAACTAAGCTTTAACAGTAACGTTAATATTAAATATAATATATTTCACAGCAACTGCATACGATACAGAAATGTATACAATCATTTATTTTCATAATTAATTGCAGCACAGTGAACAGGATATTTTATTTGGAGACATAGTAACATTGATTAAGACCCAACCAACTCAAAACAATTATTATTAAATTTACTATTGCAAAATTTCCTTAGGTTGAAGGAATTTTTCACTCTTTCCTATATTTTATATTGCATTTTTTAAACAAAGCCCTATCAAATTCTCAAAACCCTTTTAAAACTGTTATTTCCTAGAAGCTATGAAATTCAAGAAAGTTTACTTACTATTAAAAAACTTAAGTGTTTTTTTTCAAATTTAAGATACTGGAGAACATAGAATAAACAAAAGGAAGACTTCTTTAAAGAAACACTTACCATTGGGTTTTAACTTCAAACAAATGTTTTGAAGTTTTAACAAGTTGAATGTTAAACTCGTTAAAAAAAGTTTTTGATTAGAATGTGAAAAAATATGATTGCATGAATTGTTTCAATATTTTTTTCTCTGTAACAAAAACCTTTTATACTCACATAATAATTTAAAATAAATTATTTTTTAATGTGATAAAAACAGCAACATTTCCAAAATATAGAAAATCTTTATTTACATATTCTTTCACCATTTAAAGGTCCTTTTTCAATTACATTTTAATAATTTATAAATTAATTAGGAAAATAATTAACATATAAATGTCAAAAAGGAAATTATTTTTATGAAGTGTAATTAAAAATTCAGGATTTTAATGAGTTAATTTTCATCTAATTCAAAATTTCGAATAATTTTCCTGAATTCCATACATTTGTACCGATTTATTTATTTTATTATTTAATTATTTTTTTGAAAAATTAATAATGTTTCATGGTTAGTGAAATACTTGATGGTTTTTACACCTCCAATGAATTACATTTTTATCGTATTTTCTGAGTATCATTTAAAATTTCATAAATTTTCCCTCTTTACAAATGAAGTCAATTTATAAAGGCGAATACAGTTCTTAAAAATACTAATCTACCAATTTTGTTAACACCATATTATATATGGAATTATCACCAAAATCACATGCCTTTGCAGCGAAGAAATTTCAGTTAATTGACTTCAATCTTTATTTGACGATTCCACGAAGAAGAGCATTAATCTTTCATTTCAGTCCAGTACAAAAACAAACCAAACAGTTAAACTGCGCACACATTTCTAGATTGATTCCTTTCATAAATCCATATTCATTCCTAATAGCTAATGTAAAAAAGTTTCTTCGAACTAAGTATAAACAGTAAGCAAATAATTAAATGACGGCAAAGTTAAAAGTAAGTAGTGATTTGAAACTGATAAATGTATGTTTGTATATTCCTCAATGATAAGATAACTCGAAACTCCATGTAATTTGCTCGAGAAACGAAACTTGTTAAAAGACTGATGTCGTCAAGTATGGAGTCGCTTCAAATTCATGATTGCTTTCTGGTCTGGAATTTAATATGATTCATTTATTATCTTTAAGCAATAACATCTGCTTATACTTTTAATAATTCTTTTCAGCATTCATGATGTCAGAGCACTAGTTATTATTCTTCGCTCTTTTACCTCATAGTTCATGTCTTTAAATATATCAGTTTTATCTTTTTCGATCTGAATATCCAGAAAAACAATAAAATACTTTATATTCTTTGATATTAGTTTGTTACATATAAAAAATTACTGATGAGATTTTTAAAGAAAAATTTATGAATGGAATCAATTTGCAGCTAACTGCAAAATGAAATTAGATTGATTTATTTCACGTCAATACCGTAAGCATGAACTGAATCTGTTAGAAGAAAAACATTAATCTTTTAGATAATCATTACAATTTTTCAAAAATTTGCGTTTATTTATTAGATTCTAAATTTTCATTAAGATCAAAAAGCAGCATTGTATTAAATGCTTCATTTTGATTATGAAGACTTTAAATAATATAAATTTATAAACCTTTCAACAATATTCAACTGATATCAAATTCTGCAACAAAATAGAAATTAACAAAATCTATATTAAATAAAAAAAAAACCTCATTTGAAAATGAATTGATCACATTTTGAAAAGAGTGATAAATTTAAGCATGATTTCAATCAAGCTCTTATTTAATAAAAACCAAATCTTCAAAAGTAAATATACACAAAAGAGCTATTCATTTTTACATAAAAATGTAAATACATCAAAACTGTAAAATGTATCCCAGATCCGAATAACCATTTAAGACATGGCCTTTCATATTTAATTTATATTCAGGTATTCTTTTTTTTTCTCTTTATACTTAAAATGTATCGATTTTGTTACATACTATATCTGCTTTACAAAGAGGTAAATTGTTTAACTATAATCAAAACTAGTAAATCAATATTTTTGAAATACTTTTTTAGGATATTAAAAAAGTAAAGATTTTTTTTATTATTTTAAATCCTTTTCAATTTCGGCATTTTATTTGAAATTCATTATTAGAAATATAAGTGAAAACTTTTAAACTTGAAATAAAACTTGAAAACACTTTTTTTTTTCAGTTTTATTAACAAGTGTTGCTGTTTGTACAGAGTTAAAACTCGACTAAATATTTGATGTTACTGAAATTTATTGACATAAAAAACAAAAGCAACAACAATAACAACAAAAAAAACTCATAAAAAAAAACTCATGCCAAGATAGTTTGAGTAAATTAATATTCCATTGAAAGATTTAAGGAATCTTATTTTTCTCGAAATTTGTAGCAAATGAGGAAAGAAAATGTCACATGCAAAGATTTATTTTTTGTACAAAGATATTTTAAATCAAATTAAAAAAGTTAAAATCGAAAACGAACTTTAAGATGCTATATAGTTACCAATCAACGGCAGAATTGTTACAGAAAGGTAACTACCCCGGCGCTATAGGAGAGCCGCATCGGCTTGGAATATGTGGATTTCTCCCTTTCCCACACAGATCCGCACATATTGCAAACCGGAACTAACAAGGTTCTGGAGTCGGGAATATGTTGGGGGTGTCTAGGTTCTCAAGGAAAAATATAAAACTTAAGTTATCAAAAGCGTATTAATTTGGTAGGATATTCAGCTAAACAGTTATCAAATGAAAGTTTTACGTATTGATTATTTGAAAAAAGAAATCGTTAATGTTTTTTTTTCTAAAAAAGGTATCAAAATGCTACCAAGCATGAGTAATTTGCCGAGTTGTTCTCGGGGAATGTACATATTTAGGTATTTAAGTAATTGAACTTTCAGGTCCGTATTAACCTTTTATAAGATTTAGAGAGAGTAAGAAATTTTAAAGATATAATAGAATCACTTCATGGGACATCATATTCACATGAGTAACTCAACTTCGCAGGCCATCTAACGGTACTTTATCTACTGCAAAATAACGAAGTTGCGTCTCTTCACCTCCAACAAAATGAACAGTGGATTTTAGACTTTTTATGACGTACATGAACCTAAGTTAGGATCTTATAAAAATATATATGGCATTAAAATTATGTAATGTCATTGCATATAATAATAAATAAGTGTACACAATTTTAGCTCTCCCGCACCAGTAAATGAGTGAAAACCCTATTTTTTGTGTAAAAAGCATACAACCAGGCTCAGCAAGTCATATTTTTTTATAAGATCCTAACTTATGAAGTTATCAAATGAAATTTTTATGTATTGATTATTTGAAAAAAGAAATCATTAATGGTTTTTTTTTTCTAAAAAGGCATCAAAATGCAAACTGGAAAACGATTATTATCACTGATGTTTTGAGTTGATGGTTTACATTAGACATTTCTTATCAAGAAATGTTAGTGATTTTTTTTATTCATCTTATATCAGTAAAGAAGTCGAAATTATGAATGTCTGCAGGCTTCCGGTTGCAGAGGCCCCAAGGGAGTGCGATTCATTTCAAAGGTTAACAAGGCAATTAAATAGCGAAAATTTTTGTGACGGAGGTCGAACATTGCACTTGCTTCAGTTCAAACCCGCCGGATGCCAACCATAAAAAAACACTCGAGTGCGTCTGTAATCCATGATGTTGTTTTCACGTAATTTTTTTTATTGTTCGCGAAGTTAACTGAAGGTTGTATGAATTTTTCGATATATTCCGATAACACAGATTAAATAATACAGTACGCTTGTTAATTATTATTATTTTATTACTTTCAATCTAATCAATTTATTTTTTGGTGAGGCTTTCATATTGTAAATCTTTTAACTCTCGACAATCTTTTTTTTTTTTTTTTTTTTTTTTTTTTCTATAAGAAGTGCAGAAAGGGAAAGTATTATAACCGTCTTCAAGGTTTTGACGGATCTTCATATTTCACAAATTCTGAGTCCGAAAAACACATTTTTAGAATTACGCCTATCTGTCTTTGAACAAGGCAATTCAAAAGCACTTTGAGCTACAAGGATGAAATTTGGTGTCTGGTCTTTGCACCAAATTTTTAGATTTGTATCCAATTTCGTATGAAATTCATATACAGGAAATTCCTCTGGGAGCCAGTGAACAGAATAACTAAAAAACGTAACGAGTTGAATTGGTATCAATTTTAGCATCCATAGTGCAAGTTTTGCGTCAAATTTTAAACCAAATTTGTCAACGAGGAGATTCGTACTCGGTATAGTTACATGAATGCAGATATCATAACTAAAAAACGCAATGACTTTGATAAAGGAAATTTCGTATTCGGCGTTTTTTTCTGAAACCGTAGTTCTGAATCACATTTTGGTGTACGTCAGACGACAAAAAGCGTCCAAAATGTATATTTGATATCCTGCATTTTACTACAAAGTGACAATTCTCAGGTGCGAAACTCTGAAAATAAAATTCTGAGTACTCGTGACGTTCACAATCTTGCTCAAGGCACACAATCTTTATGTTCAGGGAAGAGAGAATATCACTTTTATTTGGGAATATTCGATACAGTTTCGAAGACACCACTTCTTGCTGGTTTTGCATAAAATCGCAGGCTATTTTCAATTGTTGTTTATATGCATTGCTGTTTATATGCAATAATTGAAAATAAGTTCCAAATACTTTTGAAAAGAGGCAAACTGGTATTACATGCAACGCTATAAAAACTTTGGCGATCCAATTGTGCTGAATAACTGAAATACGATTTTTTCGTTACCCTAATGTATTCCCAAGGCACCAGAAATATGAAGATGAGAAACTTCCGGTATAGTAGTTGTTTCTCGCTTTCCTGACAGGTGCAAAAATGGTGGCGATGCTTTCTGGACCCAGGCTGAAACTCTGATGAATCAGCACATCTACGCCTCGTAATGAGTTTATTATGTGTCTATCATAATTCTGGATACTTGTTACAGTGTCTCTGTCATTCAGTTCATCCCGGACTCTTAAGCGGAAAATTATTTATCTTTGCGGTTACTACAAGTAAAATAATGAATTGTTTTAAGAAAGCATAGAAAACATTCAATTTATTGTTTCATCCATTTAATACTTATTATTTTCAAAAATTATTCTTCCTAATAATTAATTTATACGAAAAAAGATTAGATTTCTTACAAATTTGGAGCATTCTCTTTGTTTTCGCATAGTTAAAAACGATATTTTTTGTTCATTCATGACTATCAAAATAATGAAAAATATTTTATTTTAATATAAATAAAGCATTCTGGAAGTTAATGATTTTGTGATTAATCTCTTAGTCAAATATTTAATTAAATAATTAAATCTTGGACTCTTCTTATTTATTACACATTTCAATCAAATGTGTAATAAATAAGAAGTTAAATTCTGCATTAATAATAACTATAGTCTTCAATTGTAATCTGTAATTAATATTTGTCTTGAAATAATTTCCTCCTTGTAGAGCTATTATTCTAACCCGAAATCCTGATCTTTAAGGAAATTAATTTGTGTCTTCTGCAAATTCGTACCAATAATGGAACAAAGATGCTACTCAGAATTGAAACTATCTGAAGTACTTTCAGAAAAATGGATTTCATTTTGATATTTCAAGTACTGAAAGTCGGTATAGAGGATTAGTATTTGTTCCATTATGGGTAATGATATACAGTAACTGTACAGAATTTTAAATCTCTAGCAAAGGAAATGAGGGAATTCTGATGCTGTAGCTATAGTTATATAAGTAGACATAATTCCAAAAAAGTTTTTTCCACCCAAAGAAGGTTTAAGCATGCAAATTTATGAAAATCTACAACTGAAGCTTTGAATTATTATAAATGTTGTTCGCTATAAGCTTCGTAAACGAAAAAGTGTTATAAATAAATCCAAAGAAACTTTAAACAGGCAAATTTATGAAAATCTACAACTGAAGCTTTGAATTATTATAAATGGTGTTCGCTGTATGCTTCGTAAAAGAAAGTCTTATAAATAAAGAGAAGAATTGTGATTAATTATTAGATTAATTTTGGAGATAAAAAGGTTCAAATCGCAAAATGATTGCTGATAAGGCAGAAATCCGAAGAAAAATTAAGTGAAATCCTGTTGTCTAAAGATTATTGTCTTATTATATAAAGGGGATTTCAATACCCTTATAAAAAAGTTAAACAAAGAATTTGAATATCAAGTCTATTATCAATAACGAATCTAATATTATACTCAGAAACTGTAAAACAGAAATATAATTACTCTTGAAACAGAAACTAAAGCAAAGGTGACAAAACTAATTGTTTACTAGTATTACTTTTAACTTGTTAGGAAGTCAAACAAAAGGATAAAATATCAAACATCTAAAGATACCAGAATTCTTTTTTCCCCAATACTGCAAGCCGATACTTCCTTCAAAATTAAGATCGGATTTCGTATTCCATTCATGCAAAACAATGCACCCCTAGTTTTTGAAGAATTTTGTAAATCAAAACCTATAATATGTTTTTCAGAATGCAGCCAAACATTAAAGTTTCAATTATCTAAATAGGAAGTTCGGTGCTCAACTTAAGGAATGCTAAGTATTAAGAATTAATATTTAAGATGCACATTCAAAAAAAGTGAAAAGGGAATCGTATTCGAATGAAGCAAGATCCCTTGTTCGTCATTCAAAGAATCCATTGTACTCTCCAGGAAGTTAAAAGAGACAATGAAGAAGATCCGGAAATTAAGCTCGGTGTTTGTTTTTCTCTAAAAGAGCTACTAACATCACAACAAAGCTGCATTTTTATAGGTTTATGCATTTCTAAAAAAAGACTAACTCACAGAGGAAGAAGTGTTTTTATTTCTGAAGCAAATTGCACTCTGTTTAACGATGTGTAAATACGAAAAAAGTCAGTATAATACAGAGAATTGCATACCGCATTTTTCTATCCAACGTTATATTGAAACCTTGAATTCCTACGCCTGACATTCATTAACTCCGTGTTAAAAGTCATGTTCTGAATTAGGCCATGTATTTTTTTTACATACTAAATTTAGTATTTTAAATTATGAGCATTTTAAATATTTTTATCACTATTATTTTTTTATTGGTATAAATTGTCTATAGCAGTTCAGACAAATACTTTTCTAGAGTGTAAAGTCAAAATATAATCATATATATAATTGAAACGTTATGTTAAATAATTATAACGTAATGTAGATTTTAAGTTCATTTATTTAGCATGAAGAACCTTGTTCTTTTCAAATGCACATAATTTTGTTTAGTAAGTTACATCATATTAGCGTCCCTTTTTTACGCAATTTGAACTGTGGTCAGATAACAAGTATGACACCTGAATCGTCAATGCCAATGATGTTGGGGATTTCTTGGAAGCGCCTAGGCTCGGTGGCCTTTTATCTTCCGCTCAGCTGAAATGGTGATTAGTAACAGACAAATTATTTTGAGCATTAACTGGGGCAGAAATATAATTAAAATTTAATGAGATTTTAATTTTTAAATGCGTTTGTATAACATGGGAACACCTGAATCATTATTTTCTCTAAATTCCCGCCTCATACTAATGGAAGGATATTTGACCTTCGAAGTCAGAATTCAATTGCTTATTTGTTTCTGTAATTACTTTAAAATGTTTTATTTGCATTTGAGATTTATGAAATTATTAAAAGGAAGATTAATATGAATTTGCGAGAATTTTCATTGTTTCATAGGTGATAAGCGATGCTTTGGTTTTCATTTCATTTGGTTTTGAATATTTTGAAAGTTGGTTTCATATTCATTCTATTTAATCATTAGATACGGCATATTAAATGAATCTTTCAGAGATAAAACCGAGTTTCATGGTAAATTATTGATAAAAATCAAACTGCCACATTTCAATAAGCTCAAAATATATTTTATGAAAATTTAAACAAACCCCTGAAGCTGTCGAAATTTCGAAATACAACATTTTATATCTGCCTATAAACATTATTGACAAAATGCAAGTTTTCATTGAAAAAATGCGGAAATAACCAGCGTTAAAACTTCTTACAAAAAAGAGAGAGAGAGAGAGAGAGAGAGAGAGGGAGAGAAAGAGAAAGAGACAGAGAGAGAGAGAGTGAGAGAAAGAAACTAAATAAATCCATGTAGTTTGAGATGACTGAATGATGTGATATTGAAATATTTCGTTTATTATCTCAAAAGTCTAAGATCGAATCTATTTAGCAAGTTCGGTGCACTTTTCCACCTCACAACTGTTTGATTGATTTGTTAAAGAATTTGAATTTTGAGTAGTCAATTTTAAAAGTAATGACTATAAAATACAATATTATACGATTTTGCAGGTGTAAGCCTAGTAAATTTCCTGACATATTGAAAACAACTATTCTTTGTTCTCTCTCCATCCTTAATGCTAACTGTTTTTTAAATTTAAAAGTGTATAAATATTTGTTTCAAGGTCTTTTCAGTTACTCCGAAAAAGGAAAAGTTGAATTAAAAAATAAAGAGAACCTATAAATAATGTATTACAAACAAACATGCATTTATAGAAGCAATAGAAAAGGTTTGGAACTAAATCCTAAAAAAGAGATTGAATCTAATATTGAAAAATATTTCTTTAGAATAAAATTTTAAAATTATTTAATTACTTAGAGAAATATCCATGAAAATTTCATCATTTATTCTTAAACAAAATATAATGTTTTATCTGCGGGTACTTTTACTTGTAGCACTAATCACTAAAAAATAATAATCAATTTCATGAAGGGAGGACTCAAAATGTATACTAAAAGCACATAATGCATTCCGGTTATTACCCTCTCAACCACTCTCCACCACGCTCGAACTTCTTTAATTTCTTTGATCTGACGAAAATTAGCCATTAACTAAGAATATATGCACACAGTTTATATATAGGTACAATTTTATGTGGAGGTACTGTACCAGTAAATAATATCTTTCATTATTTTCTTCTGATTTGCTTATAATTTTTATTTTTATTTCATTCTTTTAAGTACAAATGAATCTTAACATTAGGTTTTATTCAGATTTGCTATGTTTTACTGAAATTCGAAATAAATTAATCGCTTGTCTGATGATTAAGTTCTGGAATATTTTCATCAACTGCAAAATTACAAAATTCTACTTCACATGGAAGTGTGTGAAAAATCTGGTAAAAAGTCCCATTTTTACAAATATGAAACAAATCAAGTTAAACAAAAGTATATAATGAGAACACCAAACATCAGTCTCTACTGTCGAATTCTAGTTTTCAGAGTGGATTATCACAAAGCGTATTCTTAAAGTTGACCCTTTTGTGCAATAATTAGCTTAGCATATTTAAAAATGACAAATTTTATAAAAACATGAAAAAATTAGTCTGGCCATAATAAATCAAATGATATAATTTACAAATTATTTCAAAATTACATGCAAAACACTTTAAACACAAAAGCTTTTTTTTTTTTTTTTTTTTTTTTTTTTTTGTGAAAATCACCTTTCTTAAAAACCTGCCTCCACTTTTTAAAAATTTGTCATCACTTTTTGGTGCTAAAGCGATAACATTACACGGTGAAATCTTCGAAAGTAAAATGATTTTCTTTGTTTTTCTTCTGAGGAAGAAAATGGAGGAATAATGGATCTTGTTGACGAACTAGTTCTTAATTGCTCTCTTGCGGGGAAACTTCACGAAGATAAGATTTCAGTGATGAATGGTAAAAGATTTTTAAAAAATGTCGTTTGAAACAGAGTATAGCTGTTTACTGCCGCTTTGTATGAGATCTGGTACTATATTTAAAGAATAATGCATGATAGTGTGAAATAATGCCCACATGCTTTTCTGATACACGATGGAACATTACCAGGTTTCGTAGTCTTAAATTTGTTATTTTCATTGTAAAACACTGCTTTTTAAAAATAGAGAAACAATTGTTAAGAAGCTTTAAAATAAGTTACTGGAACCAATTTTTCTAGTCAGCGTAATTTGTAGGAAATATTAAAGGAATTTGAGATTTTGAAGCTTAATTTTTCTCTTCGAGAGCCTTGTAAATATTTAGAACAGTAACCTGGGGGTAGGAAAGCTACAATTAAAACTTAGATATTTTGAAACTTTTTTACCGTCATTGTTAATTTCCGATATTATTATAATGATCAATATTAAAAATAAATAAGAATTTAAAAAAATTCTCTAAACTTTAAACTGTCAATTTTATTTTAAAATTTAATCAAGATGTATATGTATGTAGGCAGAAGAAACTGTAAATGGAGACTAGTTGTTGTGTAACATATTTGCCAGGGCAATCTAGATAACATTATCTGTAACATTTCAAGGACGGATAAGCTAGAACGTAAAATAACTAGTTATGAACAAATGAGAGCTTAGAAGGTTTTATTTTACATAGTTAATAGTTTCTATCGGAACTATTTTCTCTACAATGCAACTTCTTCTTAAGTTGTGGTGTGGATGGATCAGTTATTAAGTTGTGGATGCCATTCAATTATTCAAAATTGTGAGATCCACGTAGAATGATTTTGTTAAATGTAGCGCAAGTTTTTCAAATCAATGATTTATCCACAGTATAGCAATTAATTTTTGTCTTGAATCTTGCCGAATTTTTCAAATGCATCTTGAGGATTAAACTGCAAATAAAAGCTCATACTTCTCAAATCATTCATAGGGGTTAGTTTCGAAGTACGATAAATGGTGCATTGACATATTTCCTTAATTCCGGATTAATGAATACACTCTTAGGAATTAATCTAATTTTTGGATTGCTATAAACATTTGCATCCTGATAATTTTTCTTCTAATGAATTATAATCTTATCTAGAAATATTAATATCCCTCTCCAGAGAAAAAAGAAAATATCTTTTCGTTCTCTTTTGCTAGATTGAAACATACGGAGCAGAATCAGCCAACATAAACTGGACAGTATAGCACTTTCTTATCCTCCACAATCAACAGCATTTCTCAAATTCTTTGAGCTTTAAATGGGCTTTGAAGCGCCCTCTTTTGACTTAAATCTGATCTGAATTTATCTCCGGCTTTGTGCCAGAACCGCCGAATTACATGACCTAAATGCCCCGAATATAGCAAGCCTGTAAGAAAGAATTGATTCACAACAGAATAAAACAACTGTACAATTTTCCATAAATAAAATTATAATAACTACTTCTAAAGCTACAAGAGGTCCATTCGAGACACTCCTCATTATTTTGAATCGAGATTTGCTAATGAGCAGAACACATGAGTTGGCTATCCTCTTTCTGTACTTTCCCTTGTACCTACGTTTAATCTTAATAAAACATATTTGATAGAATATCAAATAGATTGATTTAACACTTTGTATCGTGCAGAAATGCACAATGGTACTTCAGCTCGTAAGTGTGTTTGGAAACATTCAATTAGGAGATTTCATTCCATTGTTGATCCCATTTGCTTATAAGGACATCATCTCCGTGGCCCAGTTATTAAAGAATAGTGCTAATGACCTTTATAGAAACATTACAAAGGAGTTCTTAACTAGAGTTTCAAAAACGTTTCTATTTGCAACTCTTTTTAAATGAAAAAAAAAAAAAAAAGAAAAAATCTATTTCTTTCAAAAAAATTAAATCTCGATCCCAGACTCTCCAATTAGTTAAGAAAAATGGAGCATTATTCAAAGGTAACTAAAAGACAACCCAATTAAATAAAATTTAGAAAGTTTTAATCAAAGCTTTTAAATCAGTACTAGAATCTTAACTATTCTTGCTTCCAAGAATTGAATTTGAAAGAAATTTGTCTTACCATAATATTTCTCTATTTAATCGTTTTCGGAGTTACCAATCTCAGTTTAGTAAGCCATACTTTAATTTATTGTGCAATATTGAGAAGCATGTTATTGCTATAATATTTGACATGGCAACCCTCTGAATTAGATGAACGGGAGACAAGAGTTTGTCTTTCGTGCCCGCCGCAATTGCCGCCGAAGACAGCTTGTTGATGTAAATTCTGTTTAACAATTTGTCAAGAGTCTAATGATAGAAGGGCTATCGGATTACGTTGCCTGGAGTGCTTTCGTGGAGGTTTCTGTATTAAATAATTTTCAATTCAGCCGATCTTCACATTCTTCGTAACAAACTGTACATATAAATACAGGATAACCTATCCTCTCTAGAATGTCGAACAGGAGAACAGCAAATGTTTCAATTAAATTCTTCAATATCAGTAAGAAAAAAAAAAATAATAAAAAAACCCTCTTAATACAAAAAAGTTCCAATTAAATGTACCTTGTAGAGGCTTAAATCACTTAACTTATAAAAATTTGTATTTAACGTGATTTGTTTAATGTTTGCAAAAATGGAATTTTGTAATCGATTTTTATCTTGCATCCTTATGATCTGCAGTTTTGAAATTTTGTACACTCGTGCTATTAATGAAATACACTATTTTAATATTTTCAGCATTTAATTACATAAAATTGAACGAGTGGTACCACCTGATAATGAATTTCAAAAAAAAAAAATCATTTCAAAATTCCATTATATTTATAATAACGAATCATAAATTAAAGACAAAAAAATAATGGAAATAAAGAAAAATCTACTTTTGTAGTATTTTCTTCTCACAGACTGATTGAAATGAAAACATTTCTACTGAGAAATCTTCAGAGAAAGATAACGAGCTGTCTTAAGAATACCTCGATAGTATGCATTTCAGAACTTGTGGTAAAAAATGGAGTAGCTTTGGTTTTAGTTAACGCAATATAATCACTCTTTGGGATAACACAAGGTAATACGGACTTCGTAAATTTGAGTAAATTGAGTGGATATTGGATGACGAGAGTGGCATCTGGACTAGCATTCGCCTCTCTAAGCTTCCGAATTACGCCAATGGGAACATTAAATATGAACCTAAAATTTTCCAGCATAAAATATTGTTACATGCTCATGCAGGGAAGGTCTATAACATAAAAATTTACAGACCAGAATTATTTTGGAATGAGCCTCAGGATTCTGAACTGAGGTCAGATGGCGATGACGACGTCCGAGTCGACGTTACTCACTCGAACTTTTCACATTACAGCAAGGATGTGTTATATTGATAAAAAAAAGTTATTTTAAAAAGCTCTATGCCCCCTCCTCCCAACACAAATTTAGAATATGCCTTTCGTCAAAATATTATAATATTATGAATTCATATAAAATTTATAAAAAATTTATATATCTTACGATTGGCATTTCCATTATCAAGAACTTATTAACTTTGTTTTTCTTTACTAAATTTATTTAAATTCATGTAATCTGATTTCTCAAATTAATAGAACAAAACTTATTCTAAGTTAACAAAACATTTCCTTTTTTTAGTTATAATTCTTTTAAATCGCGGGAAGAGTCCTTTTTATAATGCTGAAGTATATTTCTCAGTAGTTTTCAAAAAATAACTGAAAATCTCTATATTCTTTATATATCTTATTTATATGCTTAAACAGTCGTAGTTGGGAAAGTCTAAGGGAAATTATTTCAGACATAATTTATTTTAAAGTAATTTTGTGGAACTACCCCGAAATAGAGGTTAACCTTACGTAATGAGGGATAAATGGGAATTTGTATTTGCCGACTTAATTTAATGATAAATAATTGTTCAAAAATTAAATTTAATATATTATGAAAAAATCCAATGGTAAAATTAAAGTCAATCAAATTTTGAAATTATTTTCTTAAGTAATTACTTCGCAATTAAGTCTTTAGTAAAAACATTTTCATGGATTATAATATCCTATTTAATCGGGCACAGGAAAGGTATAATTTGATATAATTAACATATTTAAAAGGCATTCGATAAAATATGATCTTGACCTTTTAGTTTTTAAATTGGTATATTGCTACAAGACATTATCTTTAATTGTATTTTTATTTATATATATATTTCTTTTACTTTATTTAAAAGTGTAACTCCTTGACAGAGATTTTCTTAAGAAATATGCATAAAAAGTTATAGCTAATTTAAACTACAACCAAATAAAAATTTATTTTAGGACCAATTTTTTTTTATTTTATAGATTAAAAAATACGGAAGTAGCTCGATTATGTTAAACTTTTTTTATTGTTTTTTTTTTCGAACTTACAAAAACAATCACAGCTTTGTTTCAAATAAATTCTCTAACATTTATTTGAGTTTGATTTTTGACCAAAATGTGATTTATTTTATCAATTTTCTCCCAGAATTCTTTATGGGGAAATCAAAAAATCTCAAAATTCCTTAATGGTTTTCATAAAACTACAAATGAGTCTTTATTTATCAATTTTTTGCTAATTAGCAGAGCTTTGAAACAGAATGTTTTTACAATTTAATTAAATAAATTAAATTAATAAAAAATGGGAAAATATGCAGCGTTTGGCCAAATAAAGCAATACAAAACGCCGAAAAGGCCAACTATTGACGCACTGAGAAAGAAACTCTTAAAAATGTACAAAAGATCTTACAGCGAAACTAAATTTTTCTTAATTGAAATATTTAGCTTAAAATTAAAACAAAAACAGGATTTTTATTTTAATGACAAATTTTTTTAAAACAAAATAATAAAGAATATTTCTTTATTGTTAATTTGAACATTAATGAATGTTTTTTTAAGTCTTAACATTTTATGGAAGAGAAAAACCATTTTAATAACAAGAGAATTTTTAAAAAAAAATGAAGATTGAATAAAAACACTTTTTAAACATTCAGTCTTTAGTGCATTGAAAAGTGGAATATTTGCATAACTTTCTACTTTTTTATATTTTATTTAGAATCCTTAATGATCTATATAAATATAACCTTAACTTCTTTTCTCACATTGACTATCAAGTTATACCCCCAGTATGATATAAAAATTTATTCAAACTAATAGATGAATGGTTCTTCAAGCTCTGAGAATATTAAAATAGTGTATTTAAATCAGAAACACGCAAATATATAACATTTCCGGCCTTTAATTTACAGAAATAAATAATGGAATTTAAAGAAAAATCGATTATAAAATTTCATTATTATCAAAATGAAACATGTTAATTGAAGATGTTTAAATAATTCCGATATGATTTTTACTTTAAAAAAATTTCTTGGTTATGTAAATATTTTATCACTTTATAAAATTTTTACACTTTTTTTGCTCAAAACTAATCGGTATGTTAAGCAATACACTATAGAAATTTTTTTTTATTCAAACAGAAAATTGATAAAAGGCGCAACAATCAATCCATTTCATGCACATGCTCAAAAAAAATATTGGTCACACATGCTCAAAGTATCCATAGTTCTTTCGGCTATTTTAAGATTTCTAACTATGGTTCAAAAGTAGGCGGTTTGAAATGAAAACGAAAACTTGCTCTGAATATTTATAAAGTGACTACTGGTTTAAAGAAAACAATACCTACATAGTGAAGTATGCAATTACTTTTACCATTTAAGTTTAGCAAATAAAAGTGAAGCTTTGTTAAGAGCACTTCTGCGTGCTTGAAATCGATTGATAGAACTTCTGAGTTATTGACACAAAATAACAGCAGCGACTTAAATTTCTTGATCTGGATTTCCTTTAATTTGTTTTGGTTTTTTTTTTTTCATTTCGATCTCTTTTTTAAAAAAAATTGACGAATGTGCGATTGCTATGTTTTATCTATGTTATAATTTCTGTTAGAGTTCAAAATTTTTAAAAAAAGCGCATTTTTTTTAAAAAGAATTTTTGTGTTTCTTTCTCCTCATTGCAAACATTTGAATAATCCCATTTTTCATGGAAGATAATTTTTATGAATTTCTCGCATTTTTTTTGTTGTTTTTCATCAAATAATTACTTTTTAGTAGAAATCGTACTTATAGACGAAATTTACTGAGATTTCAATGTTTTATCCAGGGATTTACTTTTTGGGGAATATTTTATTCAAATTTTATATTACATATAATCTAAAAATTTTATAAATGCCTATCAACAAACATGACAAAAAATTATGCTTTTTAATACGCATTATTTAAAAATAAAATTTTTAAGACAATTTTCCGATAAGGCACACTAATTTGCAAATAATGTAATTAATACATGCCAGAAAATTTGAACAAAATCCAGAATAGCAAACAAATCTAAAATCTATCAATTAAAAATTTTTTTTGCACATCAGGTAAACAGTTAACAAAAACAATAAGATAAATCGCCAAAAGTAGCACCGTCTTCAAATTTTAAATTGTTGATTTTTCTATAAAAATCAATGTCTTTTATGCGTTGAATTAAAAACATAAGACCATTTTATGCAGCAATATGAACCAAAATGTCTAGCATCGCTCAATGTAAATGTTTTTCTAGAATGTAATAAATAACTCGAAATGTCTTTTAATTAGCCTTTTGAGAACTTTCAGAAGTGAGACAGAAAAATAAAGTCTTTCGATGCTTGAAATAGTTTATGAAATGCGAAAGACATTTTTATAAAATCCCATCGCATGCTTTGAAACTAGATCCCTTATTAGTCCTTTTTTTCGCTTACAACTCTTTTGAATGGGTCTTTTTTTTCCTTTCCATTTTTTGCTTTCTTTTAAAATGAGGTCAATGTTTTCGTGCTTTTGCACTTAAAGGACAAAAATATGGCATTAATGTTGCACCGTATTAATTAATGAATGATTAAAATAAAAATTGTATGAGTTAATTTATTCACTGAGGATTTTTATTTTTAAATAAATGAAATCAAAACAGACTTTATAAGCATATTTTAAATAAGATACTTAAAGATGAAAAAAATTTTAATTTTTTTTCTTTCTATTTTTTGATTTTAACCTATATTTCATTATTATTAATATTATGGGTTTTGGGAATCAAAATTTATGTAGTAATAATCTTAAGATTCATGAACAGGTGGCGCAACATGTGAAATTAATTTAACTGATATTCAAACTTTGAAAATATTAAAACAGCATAATGTAATTGAAAACAAACAAATGCAGAAAATTTTAGAATTCCATTTCAGAATGTAAGCACTTATTTTATGACTGATATCAATTTATATTAATATCAAATTGCATCAAAAATCAAAGACCTTAAGAAAGTAATACTTCTAAAAATATAGAAACTTTATTAATGAAAATTGATATCTTTATATAAAAATATTTTTAAGCATTGAAGAATTTCAATCTACGAAAAAAATAAACACAACTAAAAAGTATTCTACAAATTTTAAAATAAGTGAAATTTTTGGGTGAGTAAAAGTTAATTTTCACATGAGTACATTTAACCAGCAATTACTGAAGAGATTGCATCTCATAACGCCTTTTACGTAATAAAAGAAAAAAAAATTAACCTTTTGAACACATCAAAACGTATTTATATGGTATTTTACAGCACTAGATACAAATAATAAATAATATTTAGAAGATATGGAAAGAAATTATTTCACCTTATATTATCTTAATTTGAAATGAAACAATGCAATTTCATTAAACAATTTGTAAAGAATTTTTTTTTTGTCAAAAGTTAAGAAAAAATAAAACGAAGTAAACTTTAAAAAATATGAGGTTTCTAAAATAAATATAACGACGTAATAGAATAAGAATTTGTAAATAAAATTGATATAAAATTTTTATTTTCTTAAATATTGCAATAATACATTTATTGGTAATGAATTCTAATGATATGGTTCTTCTTAGAGATAATGTATCAAAAGATACAATGACAAAGGTTTAATTATTAAATTTCACGAAACTTTATTTTTGTCTTTCTTTCCAGTTAGAAATAAAAGTGATTCTTGATTTCACATTTTTAAATTCTTATTTCAGCTTTTTTTCATGTAAAAGTAACAATAAATAAATATATAGCGCTTATGCTTTTTGAAAATTTCAAATGTATATCTAAAAGTTTGAGTTAGTATATTTCCGCGAAATTTCATGCACCAGTTATACATAAGTTTCTTAAAGGAAAAATATAATTGTAGAAATCTATAACTATTTTCCTAGAAAATATTAATACAAAATATGTATAATTATATATATATTTTAATAATCATAATTTATCTGAATGATATGCACAAACTTCAACAATTATTTACTTTCTTAGACAAAACTAAGCTGAAAGTATAATTGACAGAATGTAAATCTTAACAATGATAATACTATATACTTGCAGCAGAGTTATCTTCATTTTTTTCAAATTTTTAAAACTTTATTACATTTAGAAAGCGAATTTAAAAAAATTTTCTTTTCAAAATTTTTTAATGTTTCAAAAGCAATTTACATTTCTAAAAGAACTGTCAAATCACGTACGTAAAGAATTGCCAATATATATATGTATTCATGTATTAATTCATAATAATTATCAATCAAATCCGTTTAATTGTTTTCTAACTACTTTGAAAGATAAATGTTTACAAACAAAACTAGAGTAAACGCTTTTCGTTTACTCTAATCAAACAAAATCAAAACTACTACAATCTGCGCAAAACAAAGAGTAGGGAAAACATTGATGAGGAAAATAAAAAAAATCAGGGCACTATCCGCATAACTTGTGGTAATCGTACTGTAAAAATGAATTACAAGCGGACCCGTTTTCTATTAATATATCACACCCCTAAGTTAAAGCGCGTGTAGCTAGTTTCAGATAGGTTAACTGGCGATGAATCAGAAACCAGAAAACCTCAGATGGCGACTTTTTTATGTTGTTGTCGATCCTTTTGGCGACTTTCCAGCATGCTGAGAGAGACCGACAGTTCTTCAGACAGATTAACTAGCATAACTTCTTTGCAGGCAGACCGGCTAGGAAGTTTTTCGAATTAATTCGCGCGGATTTGTTTTAAATTCTAAGCTGTTAAGAGAATCCGTCATGCAGCTGTCAAAGCGCAACGGGAAGTTTTTTCTGTTGTTCATGCTTTATATTATCCAGACTTCATCACTTGCTTCTATTATATCTTTGGATGGAAATGGTTATACAGGAATTGTGGTTGCAATTCATAAAAATGTCCCAGAAGATGGAGAAATTTTAGAAAATATTAAGGTAATATGTTGTTCAAAAGGTTGCTAGTTTTTAATAAATTAAACAGCAAAGTAAGCTACCGAATTTTTTTTTGCTTTAATAAAATTAATTGTATTTTTAATGACAGAATTATTCTTATTTGCAAAAAGATTAATTAAATTTATATAAAAAATTTATAAAATTTTAAATTGTTTTATTAAGAATATTTTTCTTGGTTTCATATTTTTAAATGTATGAATTATTTTTTTAAATATATTAATTTTCAGGTGATAATGCATGTATTATCTATATCTTATTTTACATTTTACTCATTGGCTAAAACTTTAAAGAAATCCGTCAATTTTGTGCAATAATTTATTTTAAAATTTTGTAGGCATTCCATTTATTATTTTTTAGTTATTTTTTTCTTATTATGACAACACGAAGCATTTTTGTGTTTCATGAAGCAAACATATTCTACAACTTTAATGATAGTACATACAACAAAATGAATTTAATTCTTTGAAGAAAATTATTAAATAAAATAAATGTTAGTGATACAAAAGCCTTATTAAAAAAAAAAACTTAAGAACTGAATGAAAATATTTGAATGAAAATAATATTTTGGTATTCGATAACATGTATTCAAAGACGGAAGAAATTAATTTCATAATTAAAGAACTGTTATATTTATGGCAAAAAATATTCATTAGTATGTGTTTTTTAAAAAAAAATCTTAAATCGGTCTCTCGGGTTTTAAACATGGCTTTATATTGTTGGTGATGTTCAAATAAAATTATACTTTATCACTCATTTCCATTTCCATTAGTTAGCCCTCCAGCTCTTCATTTTTAATTATTAAAAAATTTAATTGAGAAATGTTTTTAATTTGTATAAACATTTAAAGGTTTTGTTTTAAAATAAATGACCTTCAGTGGAAAACCTTAAAAGACTAATTTACAGTGAAACAAGGAATATATTCCCACCCGAGTAATTTATTAATAAATTTTTCATTTATAATAAAATATAAATAAAAATGTAATTCTTTGCTTTTTTGTGAAAAGCTATCAATTGCCCTTATAAAAAATAATTTCAAAAAATTAAAATTAATGAAATTATGAGAAATTGAACCTAAACACATTTTCGACATTAATCATGTTATATCTCTTATTCTCAAATATTAATAATAATATATTTTCTTTGATGTTGATATTAAATATATCCCCAAGTTATAATATATACCATTCACTGAATAAAAAATTGTAATCAAATTTATTTAAACTTTTTATATATGTTTTTAATTTAATATGAAATTAAAGTGCAGTTTTATTATGCGTAATAGTTTTTAATTTCACTAATCAAAAAGCGAGTATTTTAAAAAATGAGCTCATAATTTTTAAATGAGTAAATTCATAGAATATTTGAAAAATATAACAGAAAAATTTGTTGACGAAATAAAATCACTGCAGCCATGAAAGAGAGAACGAAAGAGTAGAATTGTTATATTTTTGGAAACCTAACGATCGGCGACTTATCTTGAAAATAGCAAAATACGTCACAATCGAATTAATTATACTTTTGAATACTATTACATCGTTATTTTGTGTGTTTGGATGCCATATCTTTCAGCGATGATTGGCTCAAAAGTGAAAGGAAAATAAGAATAACGATTAGTTTAATTCTGTAGAAAGTCATTTTTCAGACACTTGAAAAGAAATTTAGCTAATATAATAAAAGAATTTAAATGACAACATATACTTTTTTTCTAGATATTTAGAGTTAGGTTTGACTGGAAAAAATGGAAGTGGAATATGCCACCACGATAAAATAGACAGCTTTGGATAGTTGTCCAAAATAATCGAATTCAATAGAAAAGAAAAATAAATCAAGGATGTGATTTAATGATGAAATTCTTTTCGGCCGCCATTTTTTTTCTAATTTTCATCAATCCAAATAGTTGGTGTTCAAAACTGTGGACTTATTAGGTCATTATCTTTGATTAAAAATTATTACTCTGTTGAAAGAAGTTCGGAGAATGAGGCGTTTATCTTTCGTGCTACGTTTAAAATTACATGATTCTTTAAGTCATTAGATTACAAGCAGTTCACTAGGTTACTGGATGCGATTTAGTAGATTATTTAATTTTAGAATCAAAATAGATAAGTCATTAAACCAAAAAAATGTTACAGATTTTTTTTTCCGTTTGCATTTTAAATTTTATAATATATACGTCAGTACTAGATTCTAACAGTTATAATAAAATCTAATTTGGTGTATTTATTAAAGTGCGTTTAAAATTTTAACATATACTGTTTTCATGTAGTCACATTTGAACATGAATAATGAATTGTTGCAATGAAAAAAGCAATCTACAAAAATGAGTATAATGATTCAAAAATGCAAAATATTATTACAAGTACAAATATTACTACAAATACAAAATTTTCTATTTTTGAAGATATTTGGATTTCACATAACTATCAAGAAAATTAGTATGTAACAATATTAGAAAACGTTGACAAATAAGAGAAAAATAGCAGTAACATTCACTGACCTTTGTTTCGTTATTACTAGCAATTCTAATATTTTTTCAAATAGGTCGATGTTAGAAATATCAGATTGTTATTTTTTTTAACTGTCACTGTATTTTATTAAATTTATGAATCACGAGGAAATATTTCTAAAATTTCAATTGTAAAACAAGATCTAGTTTAAGAAGATATCTCTGTCTTATTTTATCTTTAACGTTTGGATGGTTTTAATTTGTAATGAAACATACAGCTAAGAGAAATATTCTGAAATCCGTTTTATATTTCTTTCATTTTCCTAAGATTGGCTTAAAAGTAGTTAGAACTTCAGCAATCAATGGAGGTATTAATTCAAAATCAGGTTTCAAAGGTAAAATTTCATTGTGGGTCAAACATTCTGTCATTGCTGCAATATAATAGTTTGGAGAACAATGTATCATTTCATGTTGACGCGATGAGGTTCGCTCCTATTTATTTTGTATATCTTTGTCATTGAATGCTTAACATAAATTTTAGTCAACAAGATAGTCACTGATAACGGAATTGAGAAACAATTTCTCAATCAAATAGGAAAAACGAAATCCTGCATTTGACATTCCGTTTCCTATCTGATTCGTCATCTACACGGAACTAGGGAAGAATAAAAAGGTGGATGTTTATTATCGTTCAGGATTTGTTCTCATCATTTAATCGCTCTATAAATCGTAACGTCAGTTCATAGTAGACCTCGTGTATATTCAAATTGGGCGTTAAGGCAACCAAAAACCTGTTCAGGTTAGATCTCATTTCCCACCTTTAATTGGTTCCATTCCTTAAATATACGTCTTGTTATAAGTTGTTATAAGAATCTATAACAGGTATGTTTAGAAAAAGACCTTGCAATTTTGAATCGTGGTCAGATGACAAGAACACCACCAGAGCCGGTATTCGATTTTTACTCTTCCCTGCCACATATAAAAAGAAGGAAACGAGTATATTTGACATAGATTTAACTTACCATATAAACTATCGAGTCTGGAACTTGCAGTTCTCCAATTTCGAATCCGAAACTTTAATATTCTCATAGATATGCAAGATCACATTCATATCTGCTTCAGTACGCAAAACTATTTGCGCCGCCTGCTCCCTTACTGCCTTTTATTTTACAATGCGCTGTGATGCCACAACCTTTATCCTTCCTATAAGATAAGTGATGGATTCCAAAATTAATTTGCAGCTGTGTATTTCACACGGATCATGTAAGCATGAATTAATTGCATAATCAACTTAAAAATGAAATATTAATTGTATAAAACCTTTCAATGGGCAAATTTCCATTTTTTTAAAAAATTAATTTGTTTGTTCCTTTTTTTTTTTGTTTTTGTTTAGTTTGTGAATCGAATCTTGCAACTGAATTTTTATTAAATTTTTAAAATCCAATTTCATCCATAAGTATTCCACGTTTATATTTATTAAGGATGGCAATAAAACATATTTTAAATTGAACAATCTAGTGAATACGTTATAATCGATTAAACAAAACTAAACAAGGCGTCTAAAAATAATGGCGTTTATTTTACAATAAGGATGAATATTAAAGTGGTGAAAAGCGAGTTTTTTTTCTGTGTTGGCGACAAAAACATGATAATCTGACGTACAAATCCCGATGAAAGAAATTATCGGATTTCTGTCAAAAAAAGAAACTATAAATGTGTAAAACATGTAGTAACAGATAATTTTATGCATCTTGTGAAATAAGATACTTTTACATGTCTTAGCAAAGAAATTTTACCAATGGCTTCTCAACTGTTAAACACCTTTAGTTAGCTTTTATCTTTTTAATGCATTTTGTTTAATGTAAATATGTTTTTGTTCAATGTTAATATTCAAAAATATTTTTAAAAAAATGTGAATTCTAAAATCAACTTTTTAAACGAATAAATAGATTTCATAGTAACAAAAACTCGTACTTCAAATTAAAACTAATATTCGATACATAAAAGTATCTGTAATATATACTTAGCTTGCATAGTTGATGTACTCTAGTGTAACATATCTGCGTTGTTAATTCAGTTACTTAAAAAGTTTCATTTGTGATATTTTTTGACAATGTACGCGACGTATAAATGTTGCAAGAGCATCATTTGAAATTATTGGATATCTATGATCTTTCAGATGTCTTGATGAATCAGTTATCCTGAAATCAAACTTTCAGAAAAAATTTTTGAAGATCGCAACTGAAATTTTTAAGTAAGCAGACAGTTGTGGATTTTTTTCCAACACTGAAAGGAAATTTTACAACAAATTAACGTTATTAAATCAAAATATTCTTATTTTATATTCAAATAATTTCAGTAGCAACACTTATAAATGAATCGATTACTTTCAAAATACATAGTGATATTAATATGATTCATATATATCTGCAGTTTTTTAAATTATTGCTAGTATTCAGAAAGAAATATGTGCGCACTACACCTTCATTTTTCATTTGTTTTATTTGAAATATTTTGAAACCATAACAGATTCGTCGTCCATTACACCTATTCTTTTAAGAGCTCTTATAAGAAGAAAAAGGCGTGCTTTTAAGTTCAGTGTCATCGAGGAAAACTCTTGCTGATAAGACACTCAAAAGGCTAAAGGCACAAAACAATGCGTAGGTTACCTTCACTAGATTTCAAGATAAACTGATTCATGACCAATAATTCTTATATTCTCTACCATCATTGAATTTAATCAAAATGCTTGTCTTACTTTTGGAGAGTACTTTTAGATAATTTTAGTAATATTTCTGCGTAATAATGAATCTGCATTATTTATTAAACTGCAAAACTACCTATGAAATCAAAGCATACAGAAAAAAAGGGGAAAATCATTAAGTAGTAGAAAAATTATGTCTAAATTATATTTTAACATTGATTATTTGATTGGATTCAAAGAGAGAAAGACGATTTCTAGTAAATTATTATGCTATTTTTAAAATAATGCTGTCATGAGAATACAAAAAAATGGTTGCACTACAGAAAATCAGTGGATTAATGAAATGTTTTCTTTAAGAAATTCAAGCTGTAGATGCCCACGATGATGAATTTTTCTTAATCGTTTCAATATATTGTTCACTTCCAAATTAATTAGCACTTTTTGCCTTGGGAATGTGCTGTCGTACTGATTAAACTGATATTCCTTAGACCAATTACGTTTAGTTATATTAACTCCAGTTTTAAAGCAACACTATACATATTGTGAGACGGACCTCGTAATTTTCAAACGCCATCAAATAACAAGGACGACCCCTGAGCTGCTCCTCCTTTACCAAACTTCCGCAACAGTTCAACTGGGGTACATTTGGATGATATCAGGTGCAAAATCTGGATCTCCCCCAAACCGAAAATTTACTACCAGGCCACCGCGGACTAGATCAGTTCAGATGTCATGGATTTAGTTTTAATTTTCGTATTAAAATTAAACCAACCATAAACATGACTAACGTAATAGCAGAATTTTTTGAAACAATGCACGCTAGTCATAATATATAGTCTCTTGTTCCCTTTATCCACTAGTGGACATCTCAGATTTGAGGTTGTGGTAACCAGTGGTTGGTTCTCACTTCCTTGGCTGGTACATTGAAGTTTCAGGGTCGAGTTACCACGAACTGTGATAGCCATTAGGATTCTGCCATAGATCCTGCCTCTGTGTTATCACGACAACGATCATTCAATTTAACTCCGGATGTGTCGGCAGAGTGGGAGTAACTCCGAAGAGCTTACTCTTCCCTTTATGAATATTTTAAGTTTGATTATTTCGAAATAATACACTCAGATTTCAGATACTTGAAAAAGATAAAGAAAGGTGCAGCTAAACGATTTTGGTAGTTTACTTATATCTATGAAAGATCAAGATTTAAATCTAGCATTTCTGATTGGCAAGGGCGTGGAAACGATTACAAATTTCTGAGATAATTCATAAAATTAAACCATACGCTTGTAAGATTATACTCGATTATAGTTAGTATTTTCTATCATCAAATGAATAATACAAAATTTTTTACATGATTCATGTTTATAAAGGGAAATAGTATTCATTTATAATGCTTGTATTATAATGAATTCTATTTTTCTAGCTACCTTACAATTTGCACTTCAGTTTTTCCCCCCAGCAAATAGCTAAATATTCTAAAATGGTGTTTCTATTTATATTCGAACATTTAAATTTGAAATTAGCTTGTCCTAGTCCGATATATTTCACTCTATATTGAGGAAGATCAAAAAGATTTCAGTTCAATGATATTAAGGCTTCCTTTCAAGGAAACGCATAGGTCTTTTTTCTTTCGCACGGGCTTTGCAATTTTTAACGATGGTCAGATGGCGAAGACGGCATCAAAATAGCAACCTTTCTCTCATAATTCCCTCACTCTCTCATTTTTCATCTCATTTCCTCAGCATAATTACAGGAAATTGCTAAAAAAGTTTCATATGACAGACGAAGATAATACATTAAAAAACTTTAAGCCCATATTATTTATATTGACTGTCAGTTAATGTGCGATAATTCATCATGCATTTTTACATTCAACCTTACATGCTGGAAGGCAACACCAATTAAACGAAACTTTCTTTGAAATAGACAAATAAAGATATCCCGAAAAGACAAACATTTCCCCGATTTCCAACTTTTTGCGTGAAATAATCTTCAGGTAAGAAAAAAACATCGTTGTATATGAAAATTATTTCTTATGAGGGAAATCTAAAGAGGGATTTTGAGGAAAGAAATTTAAGAGACGAATTTAAGAATAAACGTTAAGCTTTTAACGCTGGTGAACTGCTACACAACCGAATTTTTAGGCGATATATCCGTTATTTTATTGATTAATCATTACAGATAAAATATTCAAATTTAATCTAAATAAAATATTTTAACTGCCAAAAATAACTGGATTTGTAATAAGGGTAATTGTTGAACATATTTAGACAGTGGTATACATGTGTCATTCCAATCCTTGAAATTGGGGACCTATTTCAGCATTCCAGTGTGTAGGACTTTCAACCATTTGCTCGAAAAGAGCAATGATTTTTAAAATAATAGAATGATGAAATATAAAGTCTACCGAGTTATAGAATATGATTTTAAAAATCTTATAAAAGCATTAAACACTGAATTTTCAAAAATCAATTCAATTAGCTAAACTATATTACATTTTGATCATTAAGTATCTGTTTTTGAAGATAAATTGGGGACCTATTTCAGCATTCCAGTGTGTAGGACTTTCAACCATTTGCTCGAAAAGAGCAATGATTTTTAAAATAATAGAATGATGAAATATAAAGTCTACCGAGTTATAGAATATGATTTTAAAAATCTTATAAAAGCATTAAACACTGAATTTTCAAAAATCAATTCAATTAGCTAAACTATATTACATTTTGATCATTAAGTATCTGTTTTTGAAGATAAATTGGGGACCTATTTCAGCATTCCAGTGTGTAGGACTTTCAACCATTTGCTCGAAAAGAGCAATGATTTTTAAAATAATAGAATGATGAAATATAAAGTCTACCGAGTTATAGAATATGATTTTAAAAATTTTATAAAAGCATTAAACACTGAATTTTCAAAAATCAATTCAATTAGCTAAACTATATTACATTTTGATCATTAAGTATCTGTTTTTGAAGATAAATTGGGGACCTATTTCAGCATTCCAGTGTGTAGGACTTTCAACCATTTGCTCGAAAAGAGCAATGATTTTTAAAATAATAGAATGATGAAATATAAAGTCTACCGAGTTATAGAATATGATTTTAAAAATCTTATAAAAACATTAAACACTGAATTTTCAAAAATCAATTCAATGAGCTAAACTATATTACATTTTGATCATTAAGTATCTGTTTTTGAAGATAAACATTTTTAAAAAGTGAAATGATTAGGATATTGTGATTAGCATTTTATTGCTTCTACTCTGGCATGTATTATTGAGATAAAAACTATGGTTTTAAGATAAGCCAGACAAAGTAACACTTTTGGGGCTTATGCAAGGGATAATGTTACATTCAATATTTATTCACAAACTTTCTTTTATGTTTGTTAAGTTTGAAAAGATAAGTTATTTGTGGAGACAAAAGAAGGTTGATTTATTACAAAATATTGATTGATCAAACCGTCGAAGAAAAATGTCAGATATTGGCAAAATAGGAGCATTTTCTGTTAAGACAGAATTTTTGAGACGTTTTAAAAGGTATAAAAATTAAAAAGTTCAATAAAAAACTATGAATTAATCTTCTGTAAGTATTTAAATCATGTTTGGGTAAATTGATGTTGTATTCAAACTAAATTTTCTGCTAAATATAAATTAATTTCCTTTGATTTCTATTACAAATATCTTAATTTGAAGATGAAGTCAAATCATTCGATGTCACATGGCAAGCGTAATTGCGTTTGTTATCATTACCATTTAATTGGCGTACATTACGCTGTGACGTCGTGTATTTTCTTCCAAAAAATGCGCAGTGAGCTCCAAAATCAGTTTGCTGGGCGCACCTGTCATAAATGAAGGGAACTTGGACTCCATGGTATTAAAGTTTGAATAATAAAAACTCAAAATGCAAGACATTATTTGTCTGCGGCAAAGACTATTCATCTTTAAGTTGCGAAACGCGTTTAATTCATTGGCTGTGCCATGAATCGCATACGATTCATATCTAATTTTTCATTTAATAAACCCTTTTCGTCTACAGTTAAGTGATAATAAACAAAGGATAATCTAATTAGATAGATGGTCCTGATCACTGGCTTAAGCTGTGGCAACAAATGTGTTAATATTTCCCCTTCTCATTTTTTCCATTTACTTTAATAGCTGAGATTTTAGAATTGCAGTGTATGAAAATATTTAAAAATGTTAAAGAATTTGCAGTTATAGTGTATAAAAGTGCCTTTATTTTATTAATAGCTGTTACGAAGCACAAGGCCATGACATCAAGCTGGCAAGTATTTATTTTCATTGACTATTCACTTCCAAAAAAGGTGCTGGGTTTATATTTAAATTCCACAACTCTTTAACAAGGCGTTTGTATAGACACCTCTCATTTTATTCTTAATGGTTAAAAAAAGCCGTGACTCATCACCGATGGTGAGGAAATAACAGAAAGGTGTTCTTCCTCCCTTCTTGTTATTAAGGATGCACTACCGGCTACGCCTACACCTTAAACAATAGGCAGCAGGAAGCTTTATTAGAAAAAGATAGTCTTGAAAGAATGTTGTGTCTTCGGAAAATAATTGGGGAAATGGGACATTATGAAAGTGAAATTTCTCAATGATAGACGAATTAAAGGGAGATTTCACCTCGGGGTGTGAATAGAGTGAAAGGATAAAAATGAATGAAATCAGAATAAAATTTTATTGCATAATGCGAGGAATGATATTTCATTTCTGATTACCAAATGTCTGAATCTTTTATCATAAGACCATAAGTTTTGAATTGAAGATCGTCTTTTAAATTTATTCCTGATTTGCATTTTTGCCAAGGATGCATGTACGATCAGACGAAGAGTTCCAAAAATATTTTCCATTACCGAACCACTTCCGAAATGGAAAAATTGTTTTTTTTCTCCATTATTTTTCTTAAAGTGTTGGACTCTCAAAATAGAAATTTGAAAAAAAGAAAGTGAAGTTATAATGAAGGATCAGCTAATTTTAACTAAATGCAATTGTTTCGTAAGTTCATCCTAATATTTTAAACAAATACATATTTTCTTGATTATTTTTATTTAAATATTAAAAAGTTTAGCAAAAAAAAAAAAAAAAAACTAACGTCTTGGATATTTAGATGTTTTATACGCAATCTCACTCAGAGCCATAAACTATAATTTGAAGGTCACATATCTGATGTCTATCTAAGAAACTTTATATTTTACATAACTCCAAATTATAAGATTTTTTTATTTTTTAATAAAACTTCCATAAGTCTGTTATTTTAATGTGTACAGTTAGCGTAACGCTTCCTTATTACATATTATGCTACATGAAAGCTGTTTCGGAATATGCCTCGTTATTTTGAGTCACAATCAGATGACGAGGATACTTGCTCTGAAACCTTTCTCCGATCTTCTGCAAGAGCTTCTTACATCAGGTTGTTGCAGCCCCACTTAAACTTTTATAAATAAATGGAAGAAAATTATTAAACCCTTTAATTTTGAATTTAAATCCTTAACATTAATTAGCAAAATATACATTCGTTGTTAAATTCAAATTTGTTGGCTGTAAAACATTTCTTCATCAAATTGAAGAAAATATTTTGATTACTGATTTTGAATAAATTAAAATGTAAAAAGTTTCAAAATTAGTTGGAAAAAGAGAGTAAATAGTAATGATACAAACATAAAAAAATTGCGCAGTGGAATTAAACATCTTATTTAGCAATACACTTTTTTATAGCTGTAAAAACTTTATTGTATTCTTCAAATGTCCACATCAACCAACAAAATTTTTATATCAGGCTTTTATCAGCTAATATTTTAATACACTCTTGGAGAGATGTGAATTCATACTCGCGACTCGTCGGTTAAAACGATCAATGACGATCCACCTACTACAATTCAATAAACATGACTATGTGAAAAAAACAATTAATACACTATAATAAACTATAAAATTATAACTCAGAAGATTAATGATGGCACTCATTTTTCTCCACTTAAGAATTTCTGAAGGTAGCAATGATGGATTTGACCTAAACCTTATTTACCAATAACAAACTAAAAATCGTTCAAAAAACTTATCTATAATTGATCACAATTTCTGACACGAAGGAAGGATGTGTATTAATTGGAAGTATGATGACGCAAATATTTACTCTCGAGTTCCTTTTCAGTTTTACGAATAATGCTATTTATCATTTTAGACATCTACATTGGTCAGAAAATGTATTATTTCTATTAGACATCTACATTGATCAGAAAATGTATTATTTCGATTAGACATCTACATTGATCAGAAAATGTATTATTTCGATTAGACATCTACATTGATCAGAAAATGTATTATTTCGATTAGACATCTACATTGATCAGAAAATGTATTATTTCTATTAGACATCTACATTGATCAGAAAATGTATTATTTCTATTAGACATCTACATTGATCAGGAAATGTATTACTTCCATTTTTTTTACTCAACTCAAAACAAATATTTTATTACCTCGCGCCTGCATTGCGTCAAGTTAGAAGACGAAAAAATTTATTTTAATATTACTGAACACTATTATGTTACAATATAATAAAAAAAAATGTTATTAGGATCATTTTAAGAAGTTTTCGATTGATGCAAAAGATTATACAAGTTTCTGCATTTTAATGAATACTTTTATGACTTTCAGTATGGAAATAGAAGTAAATATCAGTCACAATGATATTGTTAACTAAAGACATCATATAAAGTCTTTAGATAGCCCTGCTCTGTTAAGCTTCATATGATCTTTTCTGGTAATGAAACAATTGCTGGTACTGAAATACTTTGGAAACATATGCACAAAGTTTCAAATAGATATTTTACAATTATTTGCATTTAATCATACATGAATTCCTTCCCTGTCAGTTTTAGAGTAAATAGCTGGGCACGTAGCCCATTTTCTACAAAAACGCTCCAGTCATTAATGTATTAATTTAACCCTTTTCACTCGGATGTTTCATTTCAGGCCCCATTCAAAATGGTGCAACATTTTGACGTTTTATTTATTTTTTAATTTTGATTTTAAAAATACTTACAAAGTGGTAATAAGATGAAGTTTCCTGAAAAATTAATCTACAATTTAAAGCAATAATATATATTTAGTTTTCGGAGCAATAAACAAGTCCTAGGTGAGTAATTATGCACAGAATTACTTTTCCAAGTGCAAAGGGTAAAAAAAAAAAATGAAATATGCCATTGGGATCGGCTTGGTGCTACTAAACTAAAGAAAATTATTGGTCTTTAAAGAATTGAGTTTTAGGGATAACTTTATCTCGTATTAGGATGCTGTTATGGAATCAAACTATGACCCAAAGCGCATATCTCACATCTAAGTTTTTTTTTCATTCTATGCCAAATTATGTCATTTAGCAAATTTTTTATTAATTAAATCATTAAAGTTTTAAGATCATCAATATTTTTAACTTCGTGCATTTGGTCCTAAACATCCCACACATCAAATCCTTGGAAGTCATATGGCGGCATGCATTGAGATAAGATTTAAAATATAGATCTGTGGTTTCTTTGTAACTCGTTATTAGGAAGAGCGCCTTACTCACCGGACGGAAAACTGTTTGTGTTGTTATAGATATCCGTGGTTTGAGGCCCACGCTTTCATAAATCTGATGTGGTCACCATAGTTGACAGATTCATGTGATCATTATATTTATGTCACGTTGCTGTTACTATTGCAATACTGTCAAGTTTGATATCTAGTATAATAAAGCAGCGATAGTAAGAGCACGTATTTTTCTTTGTATTTTGTTTGCTTGATGTTGCTGAACTCCAAAACTTAATAAATTATATGAAACGAAAAAAAATTGTATCCCACGGTTAGTGCATTGGAAACAATGAACTCCGACTCATGCTACTTATAGATAAAATCTTTTAATATCGAAATACTGTGTCGTTTTAAAAGTTCAGTAACTTTTCAGTTTTATTTTCTCCAAAATCTCATTAAAAAAACTTTATATCTAGAAAACAATGATCGGCTGTAAATTTTTATAATCCCATATATGTAACAGTTTTAAAAAAAGATTCATTTATATAAAATTAGTAAAAAAAATAAATAAACAATTTTAGATTACTCTACTTTTTTGTAGATTTCTTTCTTCCCATCCTATTAAAAAATTACACTTTTGTTTCTCTGACTTCTATATTCTGAAATTTGTTTTGTTTTCAAAGAATTGATGCAGGACATGAAAAATGTTGGATATTAACTCTGATTTTTATTTTAATTTCGGACGCGATTCGAGGAAATATGTTATCGGCTTTTATTTGATCCAAACAAGAAGCAAAACTTTGCGCTTGGGAAAAGAAGATTTTATAGGACTTAGTATGACGGCTATATTCAATGATTATTTAAATCTATAACATGCACAAAAGTACGAAGGGCAATATCACGTTGAAAAATGTTTTATGTGCTTCTACGCAACTTAAGGCTGTATATAGAATACTATTAAAAGAATTTTCTTTTTAAATATGGAGTTTGATTACGTAGAAGTTAATTTAGAAGTCCGAATTTAAAAATCAAAAATTCGCAAACGATTGGAGACAGAAAGATGTCGTCTGCATATAAAAGATAGAAATGAAACTTGAATTCATTGTCATTTCTCCCAGATACATTATTAGGATGATTTAAAGCAAATCACCATATGAATTGCAATTTGTGTACATTACGTAACAAATTGGTGGAAGTAATGGGGTACAAACATTCAATCGAGTCCTTCTTTCCGGAACTGAGCTGTTTGACGAATTAATATATTTTTTACAATTTTAAATGAAATTTCTGACAATACAACAATATTGGCAACATGAGGATTGTTTATCACAGCGAAAAGGTGTGGCTCATGATCTGACAGCTGAGCTCTCAATTTAACATCTGAAACTTATTACTTCGAACAATTTCTTATCCTGAGCAAGGCACCATTCCATCAGTTGTAGATTCATCTGGTATTATCGATTGTAAACTATATTATTATGACCCCCTCCCCCCCAAATAGCCGGGCTGTCTCATATTTCCTGTGCAAATGGCGTCTTTTTCTTTGATCGTCTACGAACAATTTATTTTTAATTTTATTTTAAATCTCTAAATTGCATGTAAAATATTGTTTAGTGATGTCAAAGACAGAAATGAGTTTAAAAGTATCAGTTACTATTAAACATATTGGAATTATATCCAAATCCGTTTAACTCCTGATAATGATATACTGATTAATGACACCAAAATATCAAAAATGAAAATCATCACAGAGTTGTTCAAAACTCAAATAAATTTTCTAAGAGTTAATTAGCTTTGAGGTGACAGTAGCAATTACAACACGGGATAAAAAAGTTAAATAATTTATCTCTCTGATAAAAAAAACCCCGCATGTAACAAAATGAAAAACTGTACACCTATAATAATTCATTCACTAAGATATTCTATAACAGTTTCTATAAACAATTTCATCAAGTAATATATCGAAATCACACATGAAATCTGAATGTTATGTTTAAAATATATTAGACTTTTTACAAGACTTCTTTTGACTGTAATTTCACTCCGCGAGTTTTTCTTTTATGAGTCATTTGTTTATTTTTGTGCATCAGGAGAAATGCGGAAGGGACTGTAAAAGTTAGTGAAACTTTCTTTCCTGTCTATTTTTCCACTCCTTTTTTTTATAGAAAAAAAGGAAGCACAGTTAGTAAAGGAGAAACACTTTCGTCACATGCATTTTCTTTTTTGTTACTCTCATTCAATAAGAAAAAAATAGTTCTGATGCGGAAATTCCGAGTTCTGATGTATGAATGAATACTTAAAAAAGATACAACAAAATAGCCTTTAGAAAATGTGCACGCAAAGATATTCATATTAAACAATTGTTTTTTTCATTTAATGAAGCAAAGATTGTTTTGTGTCGGGCCTCATGTTGATATTTATAAACTAATTCATTTTTATGTAAAAAAGGATAAATATTGAGAAAATGAGCGTGCTTCTATAAAGTACACTGGCCTTAAAAATTTCAATTCTTCTAATAATTATGATAAGGATAATCGTTTCTAATAATTATGATAAATATAATCGTTATTATGAGCTTCAAAAATATTTTAAAAGGTACTGGACAATATATGTTAATTAATGCTCTTCGTTTAAAGCATGAATGACATCCTTTTATAATAAAAACAGAATCTTACTCTAAAGAATGTACAGCAGAAAATCCAAGGTCGACCTAAATGCGTCACAAAAATTATCTAACTCTCCAGTAATATAATATACCTAGTCTTGTATTTTCTATCTTTTTTTCCTTCTTAAGGCTTTATCTATGTATCTAATCAAGGCCGGTTTAAGTGACTTAAAGCGATCACCTAGGGATATAATAATAGCACAGTGCATTTCTATCAGATATCGATGCATTATTTCAACCATTCTTAAAAGAAAAGGCAAGAAAAATTAATTTCTCATAATATTAAACTGCATTTTGTTTTTAAGTAGATGTATTATCAAGCATATTAATGAATTCTTGATGCTTAGATTACAAGTAATTAAAAATAAAGATTTTTATTTTTAGAACAATTCAAATGATAATTGTTGATTGTAAAAAATAATGCGATTTTTCTTTATCAAATTTGTTTCCATTTGATTATATGCGTGAATATATGACTGTACGCACTGATAAGAAGCACATGAATTTTGTTTCTGGGGACGCCAACTAACTTTGCACCCCCCCTTTGTATTTGATATATAAATCAAATAATATTAAAAAAATTTCACTTATAGCTACTTAGCAGACTTGTCTTTACCACCACATCCATTGGGTTGACAAAACGTTTAGCCTACTCGTTCTTCAGTGATATTTAACTGACTATAGATTTTATACTGATTATTTTTAACTACATAATTATGATATTTGTCTGTTATTTTTACAGGAAAATCCACATTAAGCAAATCAGAAACTTCGGTATTTTTTATAAATAACTAGCAATTACTATATTAATTATATTATGACATGATAATGCATAGCAAATAATTACGTTTCGTTAGCTAATTATATGCAAATAGCCAATTTGATGATCAAATGCGTTGAAGTTCGGACGCTTGAATTTTGCATATATTTGCCAATACGGTTTCAAATATTATAGTACTGGAAATTATAACATTAAAGCAATTATTAAGTTAAAATATTCTGCTAATTTAAAATAATTATTTTTGAACATGAAATAATTTAAAACACGCCTTTTAGATTTTATATACTATTTAAGCATATGCATATTAACTAAAAGAATCAATTAGTTGTCTATGAAATATCGAGTGACAGTTTTTTAAAGGATCAGATTTCAATATTATTACCTGTTTGCTTGAAACCTGTTTCAATCAGTGGTTTTTACAAATGATTTCATTTTACAACAAAGAAATATTAGATAACATATTTTTCTTGTTGCAAATGTTTTATGATTACACTGAAATCTTTTTCTAAATTTCATTTTTCCCACATGAGGTTAGCAGAATTTCCATTTTAATGATGAATTTATCAAAATTAATACATATTTAAACGAAACAAAGGCTTTTATAATATATATTAAAGACTATTGACAGAAAGTTATTTTCATCGCCAGAACTTTTATTAAGCTTATACGTTTCTGTACTTTGTTTTTGTTTTTATTTCAGACATTGTTCTCCAAAGCTTCAACGTTTCTCCACAATTCGACGAAGAATACTTTGTTTTTTAAGGAAGTAACTATCGTCGTACCTCCGACATGGTCAACAAAGCCTGAGTATGAAATCCTTCCTGGCAATTTTTTCAGTAACTCCCATGTCAGAGTGGATCTGGCAAATCCTGAATACAAAGACACACCATATACCCTACAGCCTGGTGGATGTGGAGAGCATGGCCAGTACATTCATCTGACCCCATGGTTTCTGAAGGAGTTGAATGGGAAAACTGTGGAAATGTATGGAGCACCAGGTTAGACAGTTTAAGAACTTTTACTATTACTTCAATAATACCTTGACTACTGAAATAGCTTGGTAAAAGACTTCTTAAATTTTGGGTGACAATCTTCTTCCATATTCTTCGATGCTTTAAAGGAAAAATAATTCAGAAATTTTTCATGAATTAAAAAGTTAATTGAAAATTTTTTGGATAATGATTTTAATTTAACCCTTGTTTGTAATTATTAATGAATGCTTAGTTTTCTTATATAAAACTTTTAATTTTCAAGTCACAAGTGTTTCACGCAGAGACGAAATTACTGATATATTATATATATATATATATATATATATATATATATATATATATATATATATATATATATATATATAAATGACTTTGCCTGTTTTAAAATCTGCAAACAGAATTTTGCGACCAGACTTTGTTTGGAGAAATTCCAATTTGTTAAATGGTCATTCATTAACGTAACACCAAAACTAAAAGTAAAATACCTATCAATGAGAACTTCAATAAGGTTCTGATAGTTCATTCTGTAAATCTGCATAAGAGCTTTTAAATAAATAAATAAGAGCTTTTCTTCCAGAAAAAGCTATCCTCGGTCGAAGAATCTCGCTTCTTGTCTTGGTAGATTGGAGGTTCGACGCACAATTCCACCAAAGATCAATTATGTATTAGGTGGTCAGACGACCGGAATAAACCGTGATAGTCCAAATTTGAGATTGTTAGTCTTGGGTTGGAAAAGTACCTAAAGATTGTTCCGAAGTTAATTATTTATAAATAAATAGCTCATATCAAATATTATTATCGACATATAGTTTTAAAGAAATTAGATATAAAAGTTACGATTCCTAATATTTGCTATACATATATTATTAGACGGTTCGGATTAGCGGAGCTAATTCCGATTTTGGATCCAGGATTTAAATTAAAATTTTTACTCGCTCGATCCTTTTTTACTTAACAATTTTTTATATTAAAGAAATGGCAAACTAGATTTTATGTTTTTGAAAGAATGCTTCTGAAAAATTTTGTTTTTCGAAGAATATGATTTCTCTAATAAAACTATACGAATGTATCAGCCAATAAAAAATAAAGTCACAGCAAAATGTCTTATCTATGCTCTTTCAGGATTTTAAAAATCCCTCAAATAATTAACTCCTTGTTTCTATGTTTTATCTTATTTATTTATTTTACAAATTTTTACTTGAATTTTGTCAATGTCCTTAACGCTTTCTCTTATCCATTGTTCCATACTACGTGCGCCTAAGCTCCACAGTCTGAGTAAAATATGGTTACCTTAGCAGGGTATGGGCGCCTGTTTCACGTTAAATTTTCTATTGTGGACCGGAACTCCTTATCTTGCTGTGATAAGGAATTATGAAGAGTGGTTGAGGATGGGGCCCTTTTATCTGATCCGGGCTCAAAAGTATGAAGTGCTTTCCAAGATAACCATCAGTTAACTTCAAAACTCCATTACCCACTCCATATACATTGACTGGAAGAAATATTAGCTTATTATGAAACCCCTTTGAAGCTTATGAACCCCTTTGTAACATTAAAATTTTCCATACATTAATAAAAAAATTATTCCGGGTTTAAAGCTCCGCAGTTATGGATGGAGTTAATATGTCAGTTATTTAATCAATCTTTTAAATAAAAATAAATAAGTGCTAATGCCGAAATTCCGTTGACTCGGTACTTTCTTTACGAGGCCTTGGCCTTTTTTGTCTTTGAAAGTCTAAAACTGTAGCCGTTTCAGGGGCAAGTAAAAAATGTTTCAAATGAAATACAATGTTGCCTTAATAATAAGAATGGAATTAGGGACTGATGCCGGCTCATTAAAATGGAATTGAATCTCTAAATGTCACAATAAAATTGAAAACGGCACTATACAATTTTCTACATTGTGCTGAAAAGTCATTTTCTTTTCCTTCATGCAAGATGCTCAATGGATCCCAAAATCAAACTGGATGGATGCCCTTAGCTTGTACCAGATAAGCATAAATTCGACTCCAATTAAAATGTAAAGCAAAAGCAAGCATGGATTTTTATATTAATGCCAATTAATCTTTTCTAAATAATTTTCAACTTCCCTGTTAGCAGAAAATAATAATGAAAAAATTCTTTATTATATGTTGAATAAATAAAGTTGTTTCGATCGACCAGAATTTTAAAAGATTATTTCAAACAACAAAGTATAATTTAGTGTTGTAAAAGTTTAACGAAATTCAATAAGTACAACACATGTAATGCCGATTTGATTAAAATAATAAAATTTATTATAATCTGATTCCCAAACTATTTAAAAACTTATTTTTGGCTAAACTAGACTCTAATTTTGCATAAACAAATCGCATTTGAAATTCAAAAGAATCAAAAGACCTTCGTGTTGCAAGCATTAATCATTGGTATTTTTTTTTCAATAGCCGACGAGAGTTGGCTTACGCCAACTTCTATAGACTTCCTTGAAAAGTGAGTTTCAACGAGAAAAATCCACAGTATGAACAAGCACACTCATTCATTCAACCGTAACATTTTCATTCACACAATTAAAATATTTAGGAAGTACAAAAATCACAATAAATGACGTTGTTTGCCATTTGTTTTCATGCTTTTGTCTTTAAACTGACATTTACTTCACCGTCGGCAGTATTAATAAGTATTGGCATTTTGCCCGTAACAACTTTCAACACTGTTTAGAATCCGCGCCTTCTACTTGTTAGCTTCTGCTTCATTGTGTCACCTTTTTTCAGAACACAATAACAGAAACACAAGCCATTCACTTTATAATCTCTTAAATGTTTCTGAAACTACTCTTCATTTGCATGAAAATCAATGCAAATATTTGCTTTTTTTTTAGTGTTGAAGCAATTTAACCTTCCACTATTTGCTCCTATTTTTTGTCACGCTATCATTCGAAAGGATTATTTAAGAGACAAACTAAAACCTTTTCCTACCTTTTTCTCGGTTTATATGTCATGAAAAGCTTTTAAAACCCGTTCCATAGATGAAAATAAGAATGGCTAATATTTTCTCGCAATAATAATCATTCGAATACTAAAAGAAGCGTGAAAAGTTCTTCGTGCATCGTAAAAGATTGGAAAAAATTATTCTTTTACATTCATGAAAATCTTAATTAAGTGAAATCCTTTTCCCTTCCCCTTTGCGTTCCCTTTTGAAATTGCACTAAAGCTATTTTGGAGTTAGCCAAGCAACTTCAAACCTCTGTCAAATGACTACACCTGATCCAGCAACCCCTTTTCAAACTTCCACGCCGCGTCAGTGTGTAGGTGGTCGGTCCACAGTGCAATCAAATTGAACCACTTCCATGTATAATTTAACTATATTAATATCCATTTTGAAACCGCATAAGGTCTATTTCGGGATGAATTTCGTATTTTTTAATCATGGTCAGATGACAAGGACGACGCCAGAGCTAAAACCTAGTGGATCCCGATCAACATTTGAGGCATTGCTTTGATAGAATTTGATTTTAAAACTTAGACGTGCGACCTAACCACATATTCTACTTATACCTACTCATACTTTACCATTGGTAGTACATATATTAAATCTTTGGTGTAATTTGTCTCAAATCTGTGCTTTTTAAATCCGAAATTGGGATTCTGCCTCTACGTTTGTGGACATTTCCAAGGAGCTATAATCTGAACATATGTCATATATTTAGTGTGACCAGAAATATGTGCTCCATTAACTTACTTTTCATAATTAAATTTCTAATTCACTTTCCTTAATTAAAATTATAAAAAATATTTAACATTTCAAGTTTTGAAATCACAGTTCTTAATTGTGACTAATTCACAAAAAATGTAATGTTTATTTCATAAGTGTGATAAGATAACATTGTCTACGCATTCCATTCACTTCTTAACGTTTATTAGCAAATGAAATGACATTCTCATTTTAAAGAACTAAATAAAAACTTCCTTTTCGATAGCTTCAAAGATTTCAATGAAAAAATAATAAAGGTTAATGAAAAAATACTAACATGTTAAAGAAAACTGTTTTTCCACTTAATGACACAGGTAATTTTATAAGCGGACAGTGTTGAATATAAAAATTTTCTAAATAAGATTGGTTACTAATAAAGTTAGTTATTTTCGCAGAAGAAAAAGGGATTTCTATTTCAGATAAATTTATTTGAAATAAAAAGTCCATACCAGATACCAGAAAAAAATCATAAAAAAGATAGAAATGATGTAAACAAAATTTGATGCTGTCGAATGATTATTCTTAAAATTAAGACTAGAATTCACATACATAAATGTAATTATATAATTTTTATACATAAATAATTTCTAAATTCAGATTTAATTCCTATTTTAATTAGAAAAATTCTTTAATTTCTTTGATTTCGTAAATAATTTAACGTTTGGGTAAAATCCTAGATTAGTGTGCCGCATATTTCGCCAAGGATGCCAACGGTACAAAGTCGCCAATCAAGATGGTTGACCATATAAACAATGATATGAAACTGTTGCCCACCTTTTCTTTTATTAAAATTATGGTATTTATTGATCATGATTGTTTTATCTAGGAACACTTCTTTTTGAACCTTTATTGGTCACTATTACTGAATCTCCTTTGAATTCTGAAATAACGAAATTTCGTAAGCCGTCTGCGTCGGTCTGTACTATAGACAATAAAATTCGAAGCGGTGATGTTTTCGGCATCTGAAGAAAGGACCTGGCAGAATTTTTTAGTTGAAAAAACAAACAAACAAACAACATCTTACGGCTTCCCTAGCAGCGGAAGCGGGAACTTAGTAGCTTCTCTAGCACAATGAATATAAGGAATTTTGTTTATTCAGTTGAATAACTCAAAAGAAATGGAATAAATGAGACCGGGGTAAATCAGAATGACTTCGTCATCTGAAAGCGCCGGGTATAATTTTTTTTACCTTCAAAACATCCTACGGCTTCGCTAGCAGCAAGAGCAGGAGCCTAGTAGCTTCGTTAGCTCATTAAACTTAAGGACTGAGAATAAGAACAGCACGCGGAAAAATGAAAGTATCCGTTCTTAGTAGCTTCTCTACTAGAGATTGATGCTTTTCTTAAGAAATTTGAATGAATAAATACACTTACTCGATTCAACTAATTCTTCGTTGGAACAGAGCACGATTTATGAATTTGTATGAAAAACACAGCGGAACTTTTCAGTGATGCAAACGTCATTTTGTCGGCGCATGTATATTTTGAAATGTAGATATCAAATTCACAAATATAATATCCTTCATAATATTTGTGATCATAATATTTCTGATTATCACAATCATCAGACATCGGATTATTGATCACTCATAGTTATTGAATAATAACGGGAAACCCATAAAAAACAAGAAATCGCAAAGAATTCCGTTAGAATGGCAAGATAATATTCAAATGAAAAACTGTGCAATAATGACAAGCGATTTTCAAAAAACTGGAGCAGATGATTTTAGTTTTTTATTTATTGTTCTGACAAAATTCGTAAACAGACGACTTCAATCATAATAAAATAAATCGTTAACAATTACAAAAGAATAAATATTATCTGTTCATAGTTCATTTTAAAAATAACATTGAATGTTTTATTAGCAATAATAATACTTTCAATTATAAAGCGTAATTTAATTAAATGCGTTAATGATTTTTATTTGTCGATTATTTTTAATTTTAATTTCTTACAAAACTACTATAGTAGATGTACAACTCAACAAGCGAAAAAGATAGTAAACAAATCAGTATTAGGGTTACTATGAAAATTATACCGCTCTCTTTTTTAGGTTACCATATTGGCGACAAATTCGAAGGTAAACTGGGATTTAACCCTATTTTGATTTGTATCAGCAAGTAGGAATTCAAATATGAATATAAAAATAGGTTTACCTCTTATATTATCCTGGAGATCTCGAATATTCTCTGCTTTACTGTATAATCTATTAAAAGGAATAGAATCCATTATATACATTAATCCATGATATTACATTATTGAATCCAAGATTATGGAATAAAAATAAACATGCGTTGAAAATCTCAGATGTCATCTCTGGTTTCAGTTACAGTTTCATTTCAGTTTGACGTTATCACTTTGTAGCGTCCTTTGGTGGATGCATTCTGATCATAAGGAAAATATCATGTGACACTTGAAAACTTATTCTTTTCCGAACAGATAGCGTATTTCCCATTGATTATTTTTACTTGAAGATCTAAATAATATTATCTGAACAATTAATTACACACTGATAATTTTTAAAAAGACTCTCTCTTGAAAAACTCTAGGAGTATTCATCAGTAAATAAAATGGTTATGATTTATGGCTTTTAATTGCTTGTGAATTAGCAACCAAACACAAGAGTTTAAAGCCTCTACCGACCTATTGTGAGGGCCTAGTGGCTTAGTGGTAAAGTCTCAACTGCGAAATTAGAGTATGGCGGATCAGAAACCCACAAACCCTACAAGCACAAGTTATTGCATTATATCTTTATGATGCGTTTTATCATTCGGAATGCCATACAATATCGTGAAAATGTAAAAATATAGTTGAGCATTTTGTTCTAATAGGTAAAGCATTCTTTTTTTTAGGCTAGTGTCCTTTATCGTCGTAGGTCAATCGCCCACACTTTTGTATTGTTGTGGAAGTTTAGAATGGTTGTGTCAGTTCAGATGCTGTTTTCGTTATTTAAATAATGTTCCAAATTACAATATCTGACAGAAAGTGACACTCGCGTAGCTTCAAGGCAGTACGTCAACATAGCAAATCAAATAAAATTTCTCGATTTCTCACAGAAAACTTGCTTAAAACTTATTCAACACAGGAAGTTTTTGATTACTTGAAGTTTATTTATCCTTTGTGAATATTTTTCAGATATAAACTTCCTAATAAGCTTAATAACCATTGCATGAAAAATATTTTAAGTTCTGTGTTTAGTTAAACAACCAACTAATGTTTAGGAAAGAGGGATTAGACATTATTCTAATTATATGCGTGTCCATCCTTTCAATATATTTTATTGCAGAACACAGAAGCACATATACTTAGAATATATATATATATATATGTATATGTTTTGTAGCAAAAGATAGTGACAAATTATTAAATTTTAACTATTTTATTTAGTTCATTATGAAATATTTTATATGACATAAGGGCACATGAGAGACTTGCATACTTTTGCATGTAATATAATATAATTTAAACATTATTGCAACGAATGATTAATTCATGTTATTATTTAGTAGAAATTGAGATATGTGTCTTTTCGCCCAAAATGTAAATGCACAAAAGAAATATTTCTAAAAAGAGAAAAGGAAAATCAGTTTATAGAAAAAAGAAAAAAGAAAGAAAGAAACGAACTGGAGAATTCGAAATGGGGAAAGAAAGAACAAAAATACTTGACACTTAAAGCAAACAATAATGAAATACAACGTCTTTTAAAATACAGTTCTGTGATTGAAAAGTTTATTCGCAGAATGCTGCCAACACCTTGATTATTTTTTCTTGTTTCTTCCTGGCTGAAAGTAGTTGAATAAACATCTTTTGTTGGTAGCCTTGGCATCAGCTTAAGTTCAACTGATGAAAAGATTTAGCATTGAGAAAGTTGGTGTTTGAATGTTTATTGTTAGGAATAGTAAGTTACATTGATGATTACTGCAGCATTTGAACAGTAATATAGCGATTGGAGGGCAAAGGCAGGTATAAAGACCCTGTGCCCCAGTCTTAGGGGGGACCATGGAGGCAAAACATAAGTGTTTGTATTATTTATTGAAATAAAATGAGATGTAGGGAGGAAAAAATAATAACATGTCTAGGGTGCCATCAGCTTTTACTATGTCACTGATGACGACTGAAGGCGAAATAATAATATGATACTTGGGGGCTACTTATTTTCGTTACACCCCTATACCTCATAGATTAATTATCATTATTTTCAGTTGTTGAATTTATTATTTTATTCAACAACTAATTTATGATCATTAGAGAGCTTTGTAGTAAAGAAAATTTGACTAGCTTGCATTTCCCTCTTTATAAATTTTTACCTTTTCTTTAAGAGCAGTATAAATGACGAATTTATAAAATAAATCCTATGCGAATGGAATGGTACAGATGATATACCACTAATCAGGACTTTCCTCCCCGTTAAATCCGTTTGTCATTTAATCAGCCTGCAGCTAGTTTTAGTCTCCCTTGGCCTGTTTTAGAGCCCCATGAATAACTGCCAAATTTATTGCCAGTTACAGAAAATAAGAATTGACAATTCCGCGGAACCTATTTTATCTTCCATTGAATTGAAATTACGGGAGTGAGCATTCTCTGTTCTTCTTCAAAATCTACGTTTTGAATGAGAGTTGAGTGTTTCGAAATGTATTTCTATGTAATTGAAGGGTTAACGTATGAAATTTTTTAATAAATTACTCTAAGCAGCTGTGTGGTAATTTCTATTGAATCAAGTGATTCTTGAGCATATAGGAAGCACCTGGAATAGAATTTTCATTTAGTTTATATAGGGGCAGATTGCCTCTCATGTGGATTTTTAAAAAAAGTGGACCTAAATTCGTGTTTTGATTGGAATAGCCTCACTCAACCAGTCCATATGCAGAGAGCATTCATTGTTAAAGCGCATATCAGGCTTTATTTAATATTTAAAAACACAAACAGAAGATTATAAACATACATTTATTCTTAAATATAGCGATAAATTATATTAATAAGTTAAGAATTAATTCATTAATTTTAATTGCAATCAAGAAGAAACCAGTCCTCTCAAAACTGAGCTGATTTTTCAAATTTCATAAAGAATCAAATCTACAATTTTTCTCACTAATAGCAATCAATGAGAATCAGAAATGTAATCAGTTAAAAAAAAATTCTTTTCCCTTTTATTAGTAGAAACTGACTGATTAAAAATTTCGCATGAGTCATAGATGGGATTTCTGTACTAATTTACTCAAGAGCCATTTTGGTACGGACTTCGTAATTTAAAAAAGTGACCAGATGACGTGGACGATAACTCAACCGATATTACTATCTCAAAATGTTACTTTTACAATTATATTTACAAATATTAAACTAGACAAGTAGACATCTTGCGGAATAATAAGTATATCTGAAACTTTAGAATGAAATATGTGGTTCTAAAATGGTAATTTTTCTAATACTAGCTTCTTCTACTTTCTAATACTTTTCTAGAAATACTAGCATATGATACGATTTGTATGGGATTCACTGATTAATCTGCATTAAAATAGAAATATTAAAATAAAAAAAATGACTTTTAATTATTTTAATGTATTTATAATTTAACTCTTTGCACTCGGATGGAGCCTCTCACTCACCATTCAAGACGGTGCATCAATTTGACGTTTTATTTATTCATTTTTCAATTTTGATTGTTAAAAACGTTTGCAGAATGGTAAAAAGAAGTAGATTAATTTTTAAAGGAAATTCAACTCAAAACAATTATATATATATATATTTTCGGAACAATAAATAAGCCCTTGCATTAAGTGAATAATTATGCATCGGATTACTTTTCCGAGTCTAAAGGGTTAACTAATCTACTATTTTAATGACTCTCCTGGATTATCACTTTTTACGATTAATCGCTAAAAGTAGGCAACTTTTTATCATAGATGCTATTAATATTTGATTATTAGTACAAAATTCTATTAAGTATTTCGTATCCTCCTCTCCCCAAACCGATCTGCTGTAGTCTGATGATTATGCAGTTAAAGTATATATACGCCGGCGTCCTTCCATAGGGGTAGCGCGTCTTCACCGTGTTCTGGGCGTCTTGGGTTCGAGTCCCGGTGCGGGCATGGTTGTTCTTCCTCCGTTCTATCTCTGAGATTTGTGAATGTGCCCCCCTGTTAAAAGGGGTTGTGCAAACAAATGAGATGTGTGAGTAGCTAAGACGTACTCTTGGCCCTAGTTGGCGCTATTAAAAAAACAAGAGACGCTCCCTTGGCTTAAAATCGCTGACTTCGTCAGTGAGCTTGTGCATGGAAAGTGCCATTATAAACAACAAGTATATATACATACCTTTTTGATGCAAATTTAGAAATGTACTGGAACGGACCTCGCAATTTTGAACCATGATTAGATAACAAGGACGTCAGCTGATCCAGCGCTTCCTTTCCAAACCTCCGCACCACGTCAGTGTCGGGGACTTTTAATCCTCTATCTCACTATACAGACGGAGAATCGAAAGTAAATTGACCGTTTCCACACTGTGATAATTCACCATGTATGCCGGCTTAGTGCGCATTTGATAATACTACCATAGAAGTTCAGAGAGTGACCGCAATTAGAAATCCGAGTTCCATCTCAAAACAGTAGACTTGTAGCTTCAAATATAATGGCATGTCAATAAAAGTAAACTATATCATCCAAAACGCACTTATTCAAAATTGAAGTCTGAAAATATCAAAATGCTATGTTGTTACTGATGATAAATAAGTATGCAAAATTTTAAAACTCTAGCACATCAAGAAGTGAATGAAAATTCGATTCCAATATTCCATCTTTACAAACAGGAAACAAATCAAATTAAATAAAAGCGTTAAAAAAACGAGGGACGTTCATTACAAGAACAAGCTTCAAAGCAGATATTTTAAGGAGTTTGTAGTTTGCACTGTTGTGGGAAGCGATCCATATATTTAAAAGCAAATCCATGTGTTTTCTATTAATCAAATGACAAGTATAATCAACCTAGGAATTCACCAACATTTGAATCTCAAATCATCATCATCATAAAAAAAAGAAAGAAAACGAAACAAAAACAAAAAAATTCTATGGGAACTAAAAATTGAAGAGCATACGAAAACTATCAAGAGGGGTAGGAAAAGGGATGGCGTGTGAGAGCGAGAGCGAAAGCGAGAGAGAGAGTTATGAAAAAGGTTTTTGTCGAGCAAAAGAAATTCCCTTCTAAAAAAAGTAAAGTAATAAGGTAAAAGAAATACCACAATCACAAATGTTAATGACGGCATGTCAGTTCGCTTAAGAATTATGGGAAACAACTGTGCCTTGTTTAAGAGCGACGTTGTGTGCTTGCACTATAAATTACTGGGAAGATGTTCACAGGCTGTTAGCAGCATAGATGAAATTTCGAAAATTTAGATTACAAAAATAAAATATAAAAATACTATCTTGCGAATAAAAAAAATAACACACCAAAGGTTTATCCAAACGAGAGTAATTTTAAGACACCGTCATTAGTATAATCATGTCTTGTGACATCCTTATACTAATGGTGTCATCATTAGTACATGCATAAATAGTATAATGCAGTCTTATTATATAAGAATCAGCAATATAATCAAGGCAATTCACATGAAATTAAACTCACGTGACTAGCGTAAATGTGCATACTATTTTATATCTGCGCTTTGATTTACGCTACTCTGTGATTTATCATTTTTTCCACCTGCAGGATACACAATGGATTCTCCTAAAAAATTGGTTTAGTTTAGTTTTGTTTAGTTTAGTTATATTAACGTTCCATTTTAAAACAATACAAGGGCTATTTGGAGACGGACCTCGTAATTTTGAACCGCGGTCAGATGACGAGAACGACACCTGGGATAGCACCCCCTCTCTAAACTTCCCACCATACCAGCGGAAGGACCTATAAAATCGGAGTTTCTTTCTTGTCGCGCATCACTTGAGCGTCAATTAACTCCTAATTAAATAAATAATGAATCGTATTATATAGTCATTGTTTTTCGGAAATTAGCATTCATCAATTTACAATTAATTTATTCAGCTTAACACTTGATATTTTCCATTTGAAAATGAAAGATCAGAAAAAATATACGGCGAATTTTTCTTAATGAGTAACTAAAGCAATTCAAGATAAATTTGTAAAGTAATTTTCGTTTGCTTACTAGGCAATTAGTTGCCCTTGATCAGCCTAAAATCACACAATTAAAATGGAGCCATCTTCTGGTGATAATCGTTGGTTGTCCTAAGAAAAACATAGGTAGTTTAAAATAATTTGTTTACACATTCGTCTTTCAGATTTCAAAAGCACTACCACAGTAACAAATTTATTTGTTTTTATATGACTGAAATGTTGAAAGCTGCTTCTGAATTTGTGTCCCACTTTCAGCAATCGAAGCTATTCATGAAATAAATTTTGTTTTAAAATAAAACAAGAGACTTAATGTAATGTAGGGGTTTCATACGATGTAAATCTTTTGCAATACATCTCCACTTAATCATCGCCTTTCAAAACTTCAATCGTTTTTTTTTAATTCCGTTTCTTCCACACATTTCTTCATTTCTCGGCTCTTTTTTTAATTTTGAAAAGGAGTAACTTCTTTCAAGAACTGTTATTTATTTTTAGAAATCTTTCGAACTGTTTGCGTCTTTACCGATCATTTACTTCATTCAACTTTATATAGCGTTTTTGGAACTCTCAACTCGGAAAAAAAAATCGTCTGCGCAATTTGAAAGATACATTTATTTAAAGCTGCAAACTAAAGTTTCATTAATTTGAAACATTTTACAAGAGAAGGAGTCCGATTTATAATATTATTTTTTGCACTTTTTAAAATCATTCTGAAGAAAATCTAGATTTTTTTCCTCTGTAGAATCGGGACTCAATTCAATACTGAAACTGGAAAATTGTTTCGAAAGATGTCTAGACTGATTGAAATTTATCAAAAGCGTAAACATTCATATATTTTTTGAATACTCATAATCTGGTCAAATAAAGCAGATATTACAAATTATAAATAATTCCCGTTTATAATAATATTTCTTGTTGTTGATTCCTTTAGAAAGACAACTTGTTCACGAATGGGCACATTTAAGATATGGTGTGTTTGACGAATATGGAATTCCTGGTGATAAACGATATCCCATGTTTTATCACGAAAATGGCAAAGTAAGTTCAAATAATAATATATCATTAATAATAATAATAATATATAATTATTCTAATACATTTAATAATAATTAAAAATATAAAAATAATTTTAGTAATAGATATCTAATTTAAATTTCAAACTTTAGCCAAACACAATCTTTTTAATTTTAGTGAGTGATATACTGATATACTTTATTTGAATTTATATTTAGTGTTTACAACAATTTAAAACAAAAGATAGAAATATTTATTCAATTTTATGTGAATAATCTTTATATATTTAATTTTTTTAAATGTAAAGTGTTACTTGTATGCAAATACAGTGCATACCTATTAAAATTGCTGACACAAAGATCCTAGGCATAAGGAGGTGCTGATTATATTAAGTGTGTAAATATTTTATTAAATATGTCTAACTTAGATGATCATTTAAATAGTTTTTCTTGCAGTCAGAATATTTTTTGCCTGAAAGTATGTTATCAACTCTTTTTATTTGATATTTTCTGGTGCAAGTAACACATTTAAGTGAAAAAAAAATGTAAACGAATATTTAACAATTTTGGAATTAAAAAAACTTTAAGTATTCTGAAAAAGTTTAATGCCATATACAGTTATTATTTTTTTATTATTTGCTGACATTTATTGTTTCTAAAAATTAAGAAACTTCACCATTATATATTTATTTAAGAGCCAACATAGTCAATTTTCCATTAAACTACTTTTTATGTACTTGAACGACTTAAAACTTCAGGAAGATAGTAGTGTTTTCAACTTTTCAGAATCTAGATGACACCTTAAAAATAAATACTAAAATTAAGAAACAAATATAAATTATAAATATAAAAATAAACTGATTGCATTCATAATACAATAATATTATATGATTTCAGAAGATGGTTATTTCACAATAAAATTATAGAATGCAGAATACCCCTGCACGGGGTGTCAGGATGGCTCATTCTTTAAGGTGTACTTACACACTAGAAGATTTTTTTTAATATTTTAACTTTAAAAATCCAGTTTTTTTGCAGTAGGTCATTAATATATGTTTAAACTCATTTCAGTGAGAAAAAACCATATTTCATTAATTATTAATTAATTAAATAATATTTAATGTGCTAATTAACATATTTTTGAAACATGATATCTTAAATTCTAATTTGCACAGCAACATAATTCTAGTTGGAAATTATGCCTAATATTAGTCTTCATGTTGTCTGTTTCAATCAAGTTATAAAAATATATAGTTTTTTTAAAACAATTTTTTCTTCAACGATGAATAGAAAAAGCGAGATTTTTTCTGTAATTTTAACATTTAAATAGCTATTAAAAATTTATTTCTATAAATATAACTTTGATTGAGGCACAAAACATCCGCTATTTCATACAGATTATTTTCATATATAAATAATTGTATTTGGTTTATTTCTTGTTGAGTTATGATTGTTTGAATGAAGCAACGTAGTGGAAAAATATCATTCTTCATAAAATGAGTTTTAAAAAAACCGTGACTAGAGTTTTTAATGAAAGCACTTCAAGAAAAATAATTATAACTTGAGAAATATTTCGAATATTGACAACATCTTGGTATCGTTTGAAAGCTAAAGGATCAGAGAACATTATTAAGCATTAAAAAAATATTCGATATTTTGAACGATTTTCGAAGTTTCAAGTGTGTACATACACCTTAAGTAGTTGGTTAGATATGGAAGTCTGTTTATTTTTATGCTTTAAAAACATTTCAAATCAGGCGTGTTGCCTTTATACAAATAAATCTAAAATCTAATTTCTTCATGAATTTATTTATTATTTTCAGATTCGTCCCACCAGCTGTGTTAGAGATATTAAGGGTTGGATCGAATCCCGCGATGGAGGTCCTTGTACAATGAACCTGGATGGTGAAGTTGACAGTGACTGTATTTTTATACCTAATATGCACAGCAATGAAGCCAAGGCGTCTATCATGTACATGCCCTTTATTCCGTCTGTAAGTATACCTTGGTGTAAGCAGATATTCCGATGAGAATCTTTTCCACTTTCAAATGTTTCATCTTTAGATAATTGGATTAGTTTCCAATCTTCCATTTTGTTGATTTTAAATGTAGAAATTTTATTCAACTTAAATTAACACGCCTTCTGAAACTACTTGTGGATTATTTGAAGACAAACTTCGTTCTTTTGTGGCCAGGGAAACACTTGAGGCGGTAATCCACCTCTCCATATTACCTAAAAATGACAAGAATTTTTGACTTCGACGAATTAAACTTGCTACAGGTCCTAATGTATAAAGAAATTTTCGGAGGAATCAGATATCTATAACGAAATCCTCTGACTCCAAGTCCGAGATTGCCACCAAGTCATTATTGCCCCTTCAAACTATAAAAGCAGAAAACTGTATTATTAAATTATAATTTACCAATTTTTAACTTGACAATTTTGTTAATTTGTGATTATTTAAAACCATAGATCCTTGCCTTCGGTGAGTCATCAGCCGCTTAGAAAGTTAGTTATTAGCCGTCAAAAAAACTTCCACTATTACATTCATTATCCTGATATTTCTCACTATAAATCTGTAATCTAAGAATTCAGTTTTTAGAATAATCTATTTTTAGCCACCTTTAATTCACTTGATTTGTTTCATGTTTGTAAATGTATTTCACGCTGAAGTAGTTTGTTAGTTAATAGTCATTCATTACCTAATGTAATAAATTTCGTACAATCCTGTATTCTCGATGACATCTTAATATATCTTAATATTTACAGAAACTTAATTATCAGCTAATTATTTAGTAGTATAAATTTATTAAATATTAGTCATGTTGCTTGGTCTTGAATTGGAGAAGTGATTAAGTAGAAAATAATTAAAATTTGTTTGTATGCTAATAAAAATACGTTTTTAAAAACTATCTTCAATGAAAGTTTTTAAACGGTATTAATTCATTGATTATTAATTGAAATAAGCAGCTCTGACCCTTTTAAATTTGCAGGAATAAGCGTATTGTAAAAAACATTACAGCCTTCAAAAAATATTGATTGATTTTTAACCATGCATTTCCTCTTATTAAAAATATTTTTTTCTTTTCTCTCTTATTCTAAGAAGTTTCAGAATTGATAAAATGTGCAAAGATTTTTTTAATAACTGCAAAAATAATTCTTATATGGTTAGAACTTTTGGATTTTCTTTTCCATAATTAGAAAAAATTATAGCCAAATTTTTAGATGAATCACACTGTCTAAAAGATAATTAGAAAATACTTTTAATTAACTTTCTCACCCTAAATTTTCCGTTTAATAAATTGTATATTACGATCCCCTGAATTCATCAACCATACAGAAGAGACGTTCATTGCCTTCTTCTTAAGATTGCATATTGTTTTTTTTTTTTTTTGCCTGATGAACGTCCAGATTCAAAGATACTCTAATTTGGAATGAACCTAGCAATTTCAAACCCTGGTAAGATGTTGAAGATAACATCTATAGATTCTCTAAACTTCCATGCCATAATAGTAAGATAATGTGAGCAGACCAAACTTCTCTTCAAGCTTTCATGATATAATAAAACAATGTAAGATAATAGAGCTCTCTGTTTCAACTAATGATTTGTTGATTATTAGTTGAAACAGGAAGCGGTGTCACTTTATGTTTTGGTGCAATACGTTAAAATCAGTACAATATATTTATCATATGCTAGGCACACAATACAGTTGATCTAATGTGGATTTGATTCTTGAACTCATAACCCATCGACAACAAAGAGGAGATTCTTCATCTGGTCAGCAAGACCACGCTTATCAGGAATAGACTTCTATAAAATCTATCTTTCACTATAAGTATATGAATTCTGAATACTTCACTCTACTAATATATGAAAACCTACCCTAGGGGAATTTTCAAATGAATTACAAATTATATGAGATTGGATAGCTAACAAATAGTGGTTAATAAGAAAAACGTATTAATACTTTTTTAATATGTATTGATAGGATGAGTTTTTTTTGAGTAAAATTCCATAAATACAAAGATAAACAATATTTTAAAGCTGTATTTTTTTTTTTTTTTTTGCAATTTTAAGATTGCAAATGTACATACACTTATGTGTACAATAGAATCTGAGGTTTATAATATATATTTTATAATAATTTTTAATTACAATTCAGGACATAAAATTGAATTCCACGTGAAGATTTACGAAAAAAAAAAAGACTCAATAAAAATTTCAATTCATTCAATTAAGAATGTTTAAAAAATTATGTTTAAAATATTAATTCAAATCCTTTATTGTCTCAAGCAGTACTGAAAAAAATGTATCAGATATTATCCTCATAATATAACCACTACTCAAAATTATAATGCTCATTCTGAAATAACTTTTGTTGCATCGAAACGGTGCATAAATATAGCGAGACTAATCTCATTTGGTTAAAAAAATGAATAAAAATTCAGACTCTTTCATTTATCAAAATGTAATAAATCAAAATTATGTGCTTTTTAATGCATTAGAATTAAATTGCAGGTAATTTTAATCTTCAAAACAGCAATTAGAATGATAATCATCCAATGATTGCTGACCTTCAGATTCAATTTATGCGATGCGTACCGTCAGACTGGATATTGGGTGGTGTTTTGTTTTCCTCAACGAACTTGGAAGCGTGGGTTGACTGACAGACAAACGAGAGCGCATTTTCTTTTCTTTTACCGTATTTCTTTTTTTGTAATGATTTATAGGATTACAGGAAGTGAAAAACTACGAGAAAAAAATACGAGATTTAAATACAATTTTTTTTTATTATTGCGAAAATTACAAAATATCTGCTTTCGAAAGCCGTGTCTTCTTTACTATTAACAGAAAATAGTTGATGCGGATTTTTATTTATTTTATTTTACTTATAAGAAATGACAGCTTTTATCCTTCGACTTATTTGTATAGTTTACACTCATTTTGTGTTTAATTTCGTAATATTCTTAACAAAAGAGTCAATTACTTATTTTAGACCATTTAACATTAATTAACTTGAACCGAATTTTAATACAGATCTCAATTTTGGGAGTCGTGATCTCATAGCAAGTTTTGTTTGTGAAATTTAATGATTTGATTTGTTTTTGATTTATCGTATTTATAAACACACGGAGACAAAATAAAGAAATTAATTAAATTAAATTAAAAAAATATAAGTAGGCAGTATACTCACTGATAGATTTAGTTCAAAAATAGAAAAACTCCTCAATTTTTTCATTTGAAGATCATAAGATAAAGAATTTAGATTCATTCATACTCATAGATTATTGCGTTTTTAAGGCAGAACGATGGGCAAAAATCCCTGGACGAATATAATTTAAAACAGGGCACATACCTATAATCTTAGTGATAAAGTCATATGCTTAATTTCATCCATCTAGCTCATTACGTTTTAGATTTATCGGATTCACGTTCTCGGATGGATTCTCCTAATGACGGATTTTGTCCAAAATGCGATATAAATCTACAATTTTGGCGCAAAAAATACATACCTAAAAATCTCTAATCTGTATCTAATTCTCTTTTTCTTTCGTTCGCAATTAGAGAAACTTGCCAACCTCATTCCAACATCTTTGTTTCAAAACTCGCGGAGGTCTGAAACGCGGAAAACTTCACTTTCAAATGAAGTGAATGAAAATTACCTGGAAATATTCCTTGAAAAGATACCGGTAACCTTAAACCAAAGTAACGTTAAACCTTAAAGATACCAGTAACCTTAAACCAAAATATCTTAGAAATGATTGCAAATTTCAGGTCATTTAGGCTATCAACACTTTTGCAATTAATAATGGTACCTTATTTTTTTATAAACTATTTAGTTTGCGTAATAAATTTTTTTTCTCACCCAAGATGTGCATACGATAAAGAACAAAGCAAAAAAACTGAATTATTAAATAAAGCTAAAAATAAGGATTTAGCAGTTTCGGTGAAAAAATTTCTTTCCATATCACGAAGGTTCTTCATATTCTTTTGTTGCTAATATTGACGAATTTAACCGAAACTTATGTTCTCATATATATTGAGATCTCCAAATAAGATTGCCTTTGTTGATACTCTCGATTAAATATTACTTTAGCATGAAGGATACTTCCATTAACACTACGGACCAAGAAGGATAATTTGAGAAAAAATTGCACCCATCTATATCTAAAAGTGTTCAGTTTATATCTACGAAATTTATAAGATTTCTTATATGTCAATCAAAATTTTTAATATTTTCTTCAAAGTTAAAAAAATATTTAAAAAAGTGCGACAGTCAAGTATAAATCTTTGAGTTAATCGTATTTGATTTAAATTCTTCGTTAATTTCGTTGGACATATTGGTGTTTTTATAAGAAAGAGAATATCGGATAGAATTTATGAATCTTTTTTATATAAAATAATCCCTAGTTACTTGCTATATATATGTAATATTATTTGTTGTGAAGCAGAATGCAGTTTGAAAACAGTGAAGAGACTTTTAAAAATTTTAAATTCTTTTTAATCCATCGGGAAAGCATAATTATTTACAAGCAGAGACGCGGACAAGACGTCCGCCGCAGCGCAGTACAAAAAGCCGAAGTGGGGAAGAAGGGCCGAAATAAATTATCCCTCGCCTTATATAACCTTAGATTTTGATAGGGAAAATATTTCTTCACAGTGCTAATATATTAATAAGATTCTGATAGGGATTTCTGATGCATGTCAATCACATGTAAGGGAAACACAGGGATTTTTTAAGAAAGAATGTGCTTACTGGACATTTTTACCCCTTCACGCCGAGCGTTTGAAAATATCGGCGTTTAGCTGACTAAGCAATTTTATGAAGCTTCTCTTGAATTAATTAAGTAGAGAAAGTGGAATTGGATCACGAAATAAGAGAATATTTTTTGAATGAAGTTACTATGAGCTAAATTAAGATAAAATCTTGGAAATTAATTAAATTGAAATTAGAGTTAAAATATCATTACATATATATATGTAAGCATTATTTTATGTGAAAAAAAATGCAGTTTTGAAGACAGTGAAAAGACTTTCCATTTCATGCCGTCGTTTTATTTCATTTTGAAGAAGCAGGCATATGTACAAGCGATGAGCTCACAGAACGACGCAGAAAGGAATGAGGAAAAAGCTCTTTGGCATTTTATCCCTGATCTTATATAACCAAAGAAATTGATAGGGAAAAAATTTCTTCATAATGCTAATATATAATGAGATTTCGATAGAGATTTCCACTACACGCGCGGACAAAGCAGGGGAAACACAGGGAGGTTTTAAAAAAGAATTTGTCTCTTCAGCGGTATTTGTCCTTTCACGCGGAGTGTGGGAAAGTTAGGTTTTTAGCCGATTCAGCAATTTTACATAGCTACTCTTGAATTAATTAAGTAGAGTCAGTGGAATTGGATCAAGAAATAAGAGAATATTTTAGAATAAAGTTACTATGGGCTAAATTAAAATAAAACCTTGGAAATTAATTAAATTGAAATTAAAGTTTAAAATATCATTACACGCATGTGTGTGTGTGTGTGTGCGCGAGCGTGTGTGTATCTAAACACGTAATTTTGATACGGTTTCGTGGCGGAAGAGAGAGATTTTTGTCACTTTAAAATTTGCTTTATTCCATCCTGGGAGGCAAAATTTATGTACAAGCAAAATGCGAAGAGACTCATCAATCCACAGCACGACACAAGAGCGAGAGCAGAAAACAGTGAACGAAATATTTATGCCCATGATTATATACTGTGAGATTCCGATAGGGCTTGCTGCACACGTATCGATTTAGGATAGAAAAATCAGGCTATCTTTTAAAAATAATTCGCTTAGTTTGACAATTTGTTATCCCTTCACTCGGAGCGTGGAAACCGCTGATGTAAGCAATTTTACTGAGCTTCTGTTGCATTAATTAAATAAAACAGTTGGAATTGGATCAGGAAATAAGAGAACATTTTAGAATGAAGTTAATATGGGCTAAATTAAGATAAAACTTTGGGAATTAGTTAGAGTTTAATTTAGATTTAAAAATACCATTACACACACACACATATATATATAATTTTGAATGAAGGGTGGTCTTAAAGGAATCAATTTAAAATTCTATTCGTTGATT